>NC_142702.1:9267874-9420702 GCF_029339155.1 Prunus mume
TTTGCCAAAGCCCCCAGCCCTCTTACAAGATCTTGTTTTGCTTGAGAACGAAGATCTAAGGCACAACCAAAGGGAGCATGTGAGCAATCTATATCATGTTTGTTCTGCAAAGTAGACTGCCAACAAAAGGAAAAAAGGTAAAGAAAAGAGGGAATATTCTTATGTCATTATTTTCTCTGGTTTATTGCTTATGGCCTTCTTCCTTGAAGGCATTGGTGAAGATAACGGCCTGATCCCCAGTGAAGTCGCCAATTTATGTAGGGTTTTTTTTCTTCCGGCAGCTAAAAATGGGATGGGCTGTTGTAAGGAGCAGATTGCTGAAAGTATCCCCTGTGCCTGAGTTCGAAGATCGAGCCCCAATGATGCTTCGAAAGGACAGTAGGGCCTTAGAAAACACCTTGGTTACCTTCACCAACAAAAATAACACCAGCTTACAGATAATTTATTAGTGCTTACAGGTAAAATCTTAGCTTGGCTTGAGAGACTTGTGGCATGGGAGCAAAGTTGCCATGAGTTTAGCACTAAAGAGAAAATTATGTGTTCTTGGGAGGAAGAAAGGGTGTCTAGGTAAGAGAGGAAAGGTTTGCAAGAGGATTTGGCTAAGAGGGAAGGGAGAGAAAGGAAATGGTAGCTTGAGTGTTTCTTCTAGCAACTTGACAGTGACTCTGTCAAATGTTAGAGCAATCTGCCAGAAGAGGGAAAATGGGGAATAAGGGTAAATAGTGCACAAAATTGCTGGGTTTTGCAAGTAAAAGAGGAAGCTTGCTCTCTAGTTGTGGATGATTTTTGTTGGGTAGAAGAGACCCTATTTATAGCAGCTGGAAGCCATTCTTTTTCCAAGAAACCCTAATGGCTTCTATCCCATTTTTCCAAGTTTTTCCCTTCCTTTCTCCCCTTATCCCTTCAATCATCCTATTTTGGTAAAATCTACTCTGCTCCTTTGCACAAAATCAGGGATTTTGGGGGCTCAAGGTCCCTGCCCCAGTAAAGAATTCCTATTTTTAGATATCCCCATTCCTCTCTTTTCTCCCCTCTTTCATGGTTAGATTTGATGAAGGAAAGAAATGGGTATACATGCTGGTTCGAAAGATGATTCCCACTTTGCACGCCAACATCCCATGGTTCGCTGGGTGTTTCTTGCTTGAAACTTGTTCCTTCCCATGTGCTGGAGCCTCCCAGCAGCTCTGCACACATGACCTTTCAATCTTCACCCGTGGCTTTGTTTTCTATCCAGCTGCTGATGGTTTTGCATATCTTTATTTTATTTATATGGGCCTTCTAGAACACTGGGTTGACTTATCAAATAAATGGGCCAACTTCACCAAGTTTTGGCCTATTTTGTTGAGGTGTTGGGCTAATTTGGTTAAGCTATTGGGCTATTTTGACTAAGGTAATAGACTATTTTGGTTGGGACATTTTCTCTCTTGTGCTCACCCATATGTTTGGGCCTAAGAAATGGGCCTGAGTTCTGAGGCTCCCAAGCAACCCGAAACTTCCATTTCTCAGCCCATCAATAGGCCTCATGACGACTTATTACCATCCATACCACAACCCACTCAAGCAAGCCCTGGATATTTGAGTGGCTTAGGGCCCACTTAAGCTTGTGGCGTGATTGGATGCAGAATAATAATTCCTTGCTTGGCGTGGTATGTCGCTTGGCGTTCTTCAATTTTGTCGTCCTTGAAGAGGGACACGGTGCTTAGTTTAGCATGGGCTTGTATTTTATAATATTATTTCAGTCATTGGCATGACAAATTATTTATTTAGCATGACACGTGGACTATGACTTGTATATGATAAGCCTTCGTGTACTCCGATATGTGACTTTTCTTAATACAGTATCGTATTAGACAGAAAACTTATTTGGGCCTAACCATGGACTTTTTTGGGTCTCAACAATCGGAAACTAGCAGTGTTATTACCCTAGACTGGAACATTACATCCATTAATCAACATGACAATAAAAGTGTGGAACATTACAGCCATTAATCAACATGATGCAATAATGAAGCTACGGTTTTGTTTGTAATTTTGGGGTTTTTTTTTTATAAAATTGGGCTGGGCTTGTTTTGGGTGTTTTTTAAGTTTTTAGTGTTGGGCTTCTTTTAAGTTGATCAGTGGCAGTCATGTAATTTATAGGAACTTCAACACCAATTTCTTATGTAGTAAATGAGTTTTGGGTGTGTTTCTAAAGTGCATTCCATGTGAGGTTTTTCTTTTATTTATAATAATTTCAACCTTTATTTTGGGTAGGGTAGACATCTCATCCAAATTATCCGTGTACCGACCGTATTGTACCGACGGCTTGGTTTGGTTTGGTTAAATAATTATTTTTAATTTTAATTATTACGATCCGATCAGTACCGAAATGTTTGGTTTGGTTAACGAAAACAATATCCCTAATCCGACGGAAACCCGTAACGATCCGATATTTATACTTATTTTATTATTTAAATACAAAATAAGAAACCAAAGTTAAATACAATCAGCATTTTGTATCACTCCCTTATCACTGTTGTATCAATTCTTTATCCCCATTGTATCACTTCTTTATCACTCGAGTACTGTAGCACTTTTGGTCAGCGAGGAATTTATGAACTTCCTATGTTTTCTAGTTTCAACCTTTGTCCCGTTTTTTACTTGTAACTTTCCAACCGTTGATCCAAATTTTATGTTCTTTTTATGGTTGGATTCAACATGAAAAACTAAAGAACCCAACGTGGAACAAATTCAAAATCATTTACATAAATATAGAGAATTTAGTAAAAAGAGCACTCAAAGGTTCAAACAACAAACACAAGTGGCTCCTGGTACATCTTGAGTACATATTGAATGATATAGTGACTAAGTTATTTGATTTCATACTTGGATGAATTAAACTATTGGATTTTTATATTTTACAAGGATAATTTGGTGTATTTGTTCAAGAACTTATGTTATGTGAAAGTATTATAAATTAAATTTTTATTAGTACGTTTTTATTACGGCACTACTGGCGTACCGAACCAATCCGAACTGAATATTAGATTAACCAATCCGAAGTTTACCGAAGTCCTTGGTTTGGTTAATGGAAGAGAAAATGGTATGCCGAAATCTTTCGTTTGGTTAACGGAAGAGCCCTCTACCGTTCCGAACCAATCCGCACCCAAGCCAAATTTTGGGTATATTAGTGAAGCTCCAAAATTATATTTGTGAAATTTCAAATTTTTTTTTTAGTCAAATTATTTTAAAAATTAAATTATGAAGTTATTTAAATAGTTTAAATGAAAAAAACTTATCCCTATTTTTTTTTTTTAAAAAATAGACTTAAACCATTCGTAAACAATTTAATAAAGTTGAAAACTTAAAATTTGAGTTTGAAGGGTTGGGGGAAAAACGGTTTGAGTCCGGGCAAAACTCAAATAGTTACTTTTTGGAGGAGGAAAATTTGAGTTTAGCTCCAAATGGGTTGGAGAAGGCCTTATGGCTAGTAGGTACACATGTCAATGAACTTTCTTTTTTTTTTAAAAAAAAAAAGGTTATGGAGGGAAGTGAGGCCTGTTTGATATCCTACTAAAAAATTATGATTCTTTTTAAAAACATGAATTTTCAAATAGTGATTTTAAGGTCTAAAAATAATTAAAATCAAAACATTTAAAATGTTTAAGTCCCATGATTTCTTTACATTTGTTGATGGTGAGATTGACTTCTTCAAAAAGCCTCCTCATTTTAAACTTCTTATTAGAGCAATTCCAACGATGAGGGTTGGCCTGGGCAGGAGGGGGCCCGAGGCCCTGTGCTTATTTCCAACGGGCTTCAGCAGCCCGGATAAATGGTGGGCGTCACCAAACTGGGCAAGCCCTAAGGCAGATTGAGCCCGAGGGCTAGTGAAGTCAACGGTAAAAAAAAAAAAAAAAATCAAAATCAAAATCCTGTGCGTTGACACCAACCTGGAGTCAGCCCTACTTTCCACCAACGACTACAAGCCATGTCTCGCGTCTTGGTGTCTCTGATCCTAATCTTTCCTCCAATCCAACGGCTGCCATTTTGTCTGTAATAAAAATTCGAATTTTTTTTTTCAAAATACCAAAATTTTTTGAATTTTTCTTTCTATAAATACCTACCAATATTCTTCACTTTCCACACTAAATCTTCATACATTTTCTTCTCTTTCAATAATATAGCTATTCATTGACTGTGATTGTCTCTCAGTGCCTATAAGTGTTCCATCAAGTCAATTGGACATCATTCGTGAACATAAGAAGATTGCATTTCCGCAATCATACGGTTGTTGTAGCGATTGTCCTAATCAACGGTTCGTGCTGCAGTGGTTGTCCATTTGCTCCCACAAGCTGTTCTTAAATTCTTGTCAATGTCGTGTTCATAGGATTGGGTTCGAACACCTTTAGTTCATCATAATCATACTTATCCTCCACAATCATGTTATGGGGATAGTGCATGTTATCATAGTATTCTGAAGCACCTCTTCATAAAAAATACGAGCAGCCCCCTGAATGATTGCCCACTGATCTTGGAGGATACCAAAACACCTTTGCACATCTTTCCTATAATCCTCTTAGTAGGCAACAAATGATTTTTCCTTCTCTGATTAGGGTTGCAGAATTTTTTTGAAGAATGTCATCCACCTCGAGTAAATTCCGCCAGTTAGGTAGTACCCACCGGAGTAGATGATATTGTTGATTTCATAGGTGATCTGAGAGACTTGACCTCTCAACAGTTCATTGAATATAGGGGATTAACTGAGCGTGTTGAAGTCGTTTTGAGATGCAGCAACTCAGAAAAAGGCATGCCAAACCCATGTATCAAATGATGCAATGGCTTCCAGAATGATAGTTTTTTGGCTCTTCCTATTCCTATAATCACCTTGCCAGGCAGTTGTAATTCTTCCATTGCCAGTGCATACAGTTGATGCTTCCAATCTTGCATGGGAAAGTCGAGCCTCGACTTTTTGTAGAAGCCTTTGGAGGTCTCTAGGCGTAGGTTTGCAGAGGTAATCCCTAGTGTAGAGAGTTTTAATTGCATCACAGAATCTGACCAAGCTCTCTAGGATAGTGGATCTCCCCATCCTAGCAATCTCATCCACCTGATCTCCCCATCTGTAAAGAAGCTGTAAATTTTTGCTCTAGGAGAAGCCCCAAAACCCCAGTAGCATCATACTTCTAAACGAAGTATGCGTCGTAATTGCAAACATCATGCATGATTTTATTGAACAAATGGTACATTCTATATTGACCTTGAAAATCAAAACTAGAGTACAATGGATTTGGGATAAATTAATCTTCCAAGATATTCTTACCCTGAGAATGCCTACGTTTGTCCACATTCGGGCCATGACCAACTTGTAAACCATGATGGCCTTGACTTGATTGATAGAGCATACCCACTACCATGTCAACTTGATCATCATCGTCTTCCTCCTCCTTTTCTTCTTCAGTTTGTTTGCACTTTCTTTCTTCAATTTCTCACTCTTGCCTCTCCATCAACCTCCTCGTGTAAGATATTGAGAGAAGAATGTATTTTCTAAAATCTAAGAAATGAAAGGATAGAGAGGATATGCTGTGAGACGTCTGAGTTGAGGCTGGGGTTTTACAGATGGATTTAGAAGATAGAGATGACATGTGACACAATTTTAGAGAGTGAAAATCTTATATGAAATCTAAGATTTGTATTTGATAATAAATATCGACACGTGGTAACCAAGAATTTTATCTGAAAATCTAATCTAAAATTTGAGATGTGAATTTATAATAAATATAGACGCGTGGTAACCGAAAATCTTATCCAAAAATTTTATCCGAAATATGAGATGTGAATTTTATTATAAATATTGACACGTGACAACTGAAAATCTTATCCAAATTAATCGTTTAAGTAAAAAAAAATTAAAGTGAATATTTGCCCTTTGCCATGGCAATGAGTGGAAACATAAGAGTTGACACTATTCACATAAATAGTAACAACCCTTGCATCCCTTTACCATTTGCTATGACAAATGGGTCCGAAATATGAGATGTGAATTTTATTATAAATATTGACACGTGACAACTGAAAATCTTATCCAAATTAATCATTCAAGTAAAAAAAAATTAAAGTGAATATTTGCCATTTGCCATTGCAATGAGTGGAAATACAAGAGTTGACACTATTCATGCAAATAAGAATAATGCTTTCCTCTTACCCTTTCACGACAAATGGGTGGAAATGCTTCTACAAAATTTATAAATTTATTTTTTATGGGGGATTGGGGTTTGGGGGCGGGGTGGGGAGACAAATTTCAGAAATTTATAGGGAAGGTTTGGAGATACCCCATGGATGTACGGTACCCCTTCCCTGAATACGATGGACTGGACATGCTCCTAGGATTATTGGAAAAAAGAAAAGAAATAACATAGTGAAATTTATCGGTAAAGATTTGAGACTTCATAACGGCAGTAACAGAAAGAAACCGTCCTTGGCTCGTAACCAACGGCTCACAATCCTCAATCCTTCTCATATTTGCTTTTCTAGATTTTCGGTCTCTACCTCTCCCGCCGATTCTCTGTTGCCGCCTCAACCTCTGTAGGTACAGCTCTAATCATTTCTCGCTTCTTTCTCAATGTCTGTTAGGAATTTTGTCGAACAGGTCATATGTGTTGTTGTGGAGTGTTTTGTTTTACGTGCTACATTCTCTTTCCAATGGAAATATTGTCCAAGTTGTAGAATTAGTGACATTTAGTTGCAAAGTATAGCACCTTCATGAATTTGGTTTCGTTGAAGATTGTGTGATATGCTCTGTTTGGTTGCTGAACAAAAAGGCAGGAAAGAGTGGAAAGTGGAGTTTAAGTTCTCCAAAGGGTTATTATTATTATTTTTAAATTTGTGGATTTGTACTATTTTTTGTTATTGGGGACCTTTGTAAAGCAGAAAAATATGCTTACTGTTGTCATGAACACCTTGAATCTTATTCTAATAGGTTATCCAGATAGCACTACTATAGCTTTCAAGCCATCGGTCTGCTGGACTTGAATGATGTGCTTCTTATATAAGTTTGGATCTTTCCTCTAGTGTTGATGTTTTTTTGGATTAAATGTAAGGGTACGGACAGGACTATAATGCCGGGTTCATGTTCAGTGATCAATTGCGCAGTGGAATGTGTATGACGAGTCCTCCATTACGTTGTAGAGATGTAAATACACATACGTATATGAAATTGGGGCAGCTCTTTGTACTTCAGTTATGGCAGAATTCAAGGATCTTTCCTTTTCTGATATTTATTTAGATGGGAGGGCAGCTGTGTGTTAATTGCAGTTAGGATACTCTGTATTGTTTCTTTGTAGTGTGTTAATTTGGGCAAGCTTGGACTGCATAATCCAGAGAAGCTGGTTATGTCATCACAATCCTGCATCTGCAAACCACCAATCAGGAACTTCCTTCGTTGCGATGGAAGTATTATAGTGTGGACTGTACAAATTTTTTGAAAAAAGGAAGAGTGATGTGATGAAAATTAGAGGAAGGATTCTGGTTATCATTTGAGCCAATTTGAAATTTTGCTAACTTTTCTCCTTAAGCCTCTGTGCAGTACCAGTAAGCCTTCCCAGTAAGCAGTAGGATGTTTTAAACAAACAGCATGAAGTGGTTTGGGAACATATGGTTTTAAGGAATTTTTATGTGTGTGAGCAGTCTTTGTTTTGCCTCTATTTATTTGTTCTGGATTTTTAGAAGTAATTGAACATATGCTTTTCCATAATAAAATTGAAAGGAGAGTTGATCATATTTTTACCTAGCATCTTATTGTCTTTATTTTTTCCTTTCCAATCTACCAACCTTTCTTATCTATCTTCATCTGATCTAACTTTTCTAACTATTTATATATTATGAGCTATTTTATCTTTCAATGAATCGGAATATTTATATATTGCGAGCTATTGTATCTCAATGAATCAGAATAACATACCTTTCATTAAGCTACAAACTAATAGCATCTGCTCGTTTAGGGGCAAAACTCTTGTACTGACACTGAGTATTTATAGGATTGCATGGCAGGTTTAACTCTGGCTTTTTCTTGATAACCACTTAATTTTTCTGTTTTATTTAGTACTTTTATTGTATTTCTGAAAACTAGCTATGTAATAACCAATTTTCATTTTGGATTCTTAACTCATAATTCTGCTAAAGGGAACATATGCTTCAAAGATTATATGGCACTTGGAGTGGACGAGCTCCGGGCAATGTCAAATTTGGGGCAGAATTCAAGGATCTTTTTTTTCCTGATATTTATTTAGATGGGAGGGCAGCTGTGTGTTAATTGTAGTTAGGATACTCTGCATTGTTTCTTTGCAGTGTTGTTTTGTAATTTAACAGTTATTTTCAGTAGCACTTCTGGCCCACCCCCAACCTTTGTAATTTTCTTCTTCTTGATAATTTAGGATTCTCCTAATCTTCTGTTAATTGTCACATTTCAACCCAGAGTTGTTTTAATTGAGTTTAGGCTATTGTGTATTGTTTGATGTGCAGAAAACAGAGCAAGGGTAACAAACTCCTTCAAAAGCAACACAAGTGGATGTCCAATGCCAGCAATTTATAATCCTTTGAAGCTTCAAATTTTGTGTTTCAGACGTTTTCTTAGAACCATGTCATCGTCATCTTCTTCATTGTCGTCATCGTCGGCATCATCATCATCCATTGCAACTCCTTCCCATAAGCACATAGCCCATCTTCTTTTAGACCAAAAATCAGCATCCCAAGCCCTCCAAACCTTCAAATGGGCCTCCAAACTCCCCAACTTCATCCACTCTCCCTCCACTTACCGTGCTCTCATCCATAAGCTATGCACATTCCACCACTTTGACACTGTTCACCAATTGCTCGACGAAATGCCAACCTCAATTGGGCAACCCCCAGATGAAGACATCTTTGTCACCATCATTCGAGGCCTCGGCCGTGCCCACATGGTAAAACAAGCGATCAACGTGCTTGACTTGATTTACAAGTATGAAAAAATGCCTTCTTTGAAGGTATTCAATTCCATACTTGATGTTCTTGTGAAGGAAGATATAGATATAGCTAGGGAGTTTTATAGGAAGAAGATGATGGAAAGTGGCGTTCAAGGCGATGACTATACTTTCGGTATCTTGATGAAAGGACTTTGCTTGACGAATCGAATTGGTGATGGTTTTAAGCTTTTGCAAGCAATGAAGTCTCGGGGAATTACCCCAAATACTGTGGTCTATAACACGTTGCTTCATGCACTTTGCAAGAACAAGAAAGTTGGGAGAGCAAGAAGCTTGATGAATGAGATGGAAGCGCCCAATGATGTGACTTTTAATGTTTTGATATCTGGTTATTGTGGAGAAGAGAATTTAGTGCAAGCTCTTGTTTTGCTAGAGAAGTGCTTTGGTTTGGGGTTTGTGCCTGATGTTGTTACTGTAACTAAGGTGTTGGAAATTCTTTGCGGTGATGGCCGTGTAATGGAGGCTGTCAAGGTTATAGAGAGAGTGGAGAGCAAGGGAGGATTGGTGGATGTTGTAGCTTATAACACCTTAATTAAGGGTTTCTGTAGATTAGGGAAAGCGAAACTCGGTCTTCGCATTGTGAAGGAGATGGAGAGAAAGGGATGCCTTCCAAATGTTGATACTTACAATGTATTGATCTCTGGTTTTTGTGAGTCTGGGATGTTGGATATGGCGCTTGATCTGTTTAATGATATGAAAACAGATGGCATCAACTGGAATTTTGTTACGTATGATACATTAATTAGATATTTGTGTTCAGGAGGAAGGACGAAAGAAGGGTTTGAAATTTTGGAATTAATGAATGAAAGAAAAGGTGGTTCCCTTGGCCAAATTTCTCCTTATAATAGTGTGTTATATGGCCTGTATAAGGAACATCGTTTGGACAAAGCACTTGAGTTTCTAACCAATATGGGGAAACTATTTCCTAGAGCTGTTGATAGAAGCTTGAGAATTTTAGGTTTCTGTGAGGAGGGCGCCACAGAGAATGCCAAGAGGGTTTATAATCAGATGATTATGGAAAGGGGAGTTCCAAGTGTTTTTATTTACGACTGTCTAATCCATAGATATTGCCAAGAAGGGTGTATTCGTGAAGCCTTTGAGCTATTGAATGAGATGATTGCTCATGGTTACTTTCCTCTTGCATTGACATTTAATTCTCTGATAAGTGGGTTTTGCGAGCAAGGAAAAGTTGGTAGTGCACTGAAGCTCCTGGAAGACATGGTTGGGAGAGGTTGTTCACCCGATGCTAGAAGTTATAGTCCTTTGGTGGCCGCTCTTTGTCATATGGGGGATTTTCAGAAAGCTTTGAGACTTGTTTTGCAAATGGTAGAGAAGGGTATCATTCCAGATTATTTTACATGGAACTCGTTGCTTATTTGTTTAAGTCAAGAGACTGTATGGTTGAAGGGCAAAAGTATATTGGATGTAAATAACTTGGTACACTGTGTTATCGAGAATTAAATACATGCCAGGGTTGATGGCACTTTGTTGAAATTAATGTTTAAAGCCACAATTCTTAACTTAGTGGAAGCTTAATGGCGGCTTGCCTTTATCAAGATCTGGAAATTCCTGCTTGCTTATTTTGAATGAAAATTGGGATTGGCTAATGGCAAGATTGCTGATTTATCTGATGGCTGTTCCGAACTTGCATTTGGCACGTGCTGAATTTATGGGCTCCAAAAATGAGAAAAGAACTAGGTAATGACTCGTAAGTTATAATGCCTGTGGAAATCTTTGTTAGAATAGGATATTTCTCTGTTATCGTTTCAATCAGCTTCTAAAGGTAATTTGGTGGATTTTTATGTTTGTCACGAAGGAAAAAGTAGCTTAAGGAAATCAATGAATTTGAAATAATTTATCATTGTTTCTTTTTTTGGCTGCAGGGTAATGGGGAGTGGGGAAAAAGAGGTGGTTACCATGGAGGTCACTGGAATCAGTGCTAATGTAAGGGAACAAATATACAAAGTAGGAATGCCAGAAAATGCAAAAGGCATCTCCTACTTTCAAACCAGTCGGCAGACACTCGTGATAGTTTTGAAGCTTTTTGAGCTGGTGGGATTATGAGTCCTCAAATAGATTCTGGAACATCATACACCAGAATTGCTTTGATCATGTTCAGCTCTTGCTTCTGTTAAGCGTACAATTTGGGCTTTGTAGTGCATTTTAGCTTGACAGTTTACGTTACACAGGTCAGGGGGATCTTTAAACCCAATTGCTCTTAAAATTGACCGAACAAGTTTTTTTTTAAGATATCATCCATATCAAACATTTCTCCGACTGAGGACGTTTCTTTCAGTTGAATGCAGGTTGGAGATGAATCCTATGCAATGTATTGAGCAGAGTGGAATTTTCCACACCTAGCAAGTCGCACAAGGGTTAGTAGTAAGAAACAGCAGAGACAAGGAACTGACATTAATTAATTTTTTGATGTTTTTGAATAGCATGACTGATTATGCTTCATTTCTTCTGACTAATGTGTTCTAATTGTATTTTCAAACACATGCGTTAGAAGATGCGTTAAACAACTTAAGAGGGTGTGACGTGCAACAGACAGAAGCGGCAATGCACTGCATGTATATATTCCCTCGAATGAAAAAATAGAAAGAAACAAAACTATTCTTTTCTTTTCCAATGTTTTGTTTTCATTATTATTTATTTGCCATACAGCTACAAACTGTGCTCTCGTGCAACACTTCACCAAAATCCGTAAAATGAACGAATGAGTTTAGATAGCATTGTAACATTTTATATACTAGGATGTATTATGAAAGTTGGTGCATACTTCAGGATGCAAAATGTAATTAACACTTGTTGGAGATTATTTTATCGTTTTTGAGGTCCACTATCATCCACATGACATGAGTCTTTTTAACTATTTTGAAATCGCCCAATTCGAATGGGTAAGGCTAAGCCAGTATTTTAGGTTTATAACATGGCTCGATTTGACCATAATGCCCCTCCATGTGAAGGGCACGTGCTCAGGCCCTAATAGAACTACAAGGAATCTGACGGAAATTGAGAAGTGTCCTCAAATTGCTTAGAATCTTAAACCACAATGGCAAAAGTGACGAAATTGAAACCACAGGGACTTTAGTTGTAAAAGTTGGAAACCACAGGGACTACAAGTATCGTTTTGCCTTATTTGCTATACAGCTACAAATTGTGCTCTTGTGCAACGCTTCATCAAAACCCGTAAAATGAACGAATGAGTTTACAGTCCGGCCATATTTGAAATTAATTACAAACTTTAAGATAGAATTGTAACATTTTATATACGGGTGTATTATGAAATTTGGTGCATACTTCAGGATGCAAAATGTAATTAACACTTGTTGGAGATTATTTTATCGTTTTTGAGGTTACTTATGCTAGTGATACCAAGAAAAATGGGACTAGCAACATGTGGAAGCATCTAAACAAACAATGCTTGCAATATCCTTATAGGCACAAGTATGTTAGGAGGAGTTCACATGCATATGAGGTGTAGTGCTCATATAATCAACTTGATAGTAGTTAAGGAGGGTTTGAAGAGATTAGAAAGCTCAATTGTGGCAATCCGTAATGCGGTCAAGTTTGTGATGTCCTCACCTTCTCGGTTGAGTTACTTCAAAATGTGTGTTGAGACGGAAAAAATAGAGTGCAAGGGGTTAGTGGTGATGGATGTGCCCACTAGGTGGAACTCACTACAAAAAAGAATGCCTTTAGCGAGGGTGATTTATGGTCGGAAAAGGTGTTTTGTAGTCGAAAATACCCTTTTTTGACGGCAAATTGCCGTCGGAAGTCGTCGAAAAAACGTTGGTTGCAAATAGTTTTTTTCCAACCACTCCGTCGGAAATAATGTATTTTCGACGCCCATATTTCATCGATATTGCTTAAATTTCTGTCGAAAATGCATTTTCAAAACAATGATACAAATTCATTTCCAACCATAACTCTGGTCACAAATAATTATGCAACTGTCGGAAATAATTATTTATCGAGATCTTTTGTTTTTCGACCAATGACTATTTGCCGTAAATAATATTTCCGACCCTAAATTATTATTTGTGATGAATATAATTTCTCGGAATTGTGCATTTCCAACATGGAAGTGCGTCGAAAAAAATGTTTTTCTGACGACATTTATAGCAATTATCAAGAGTAAAAAGTCGTCGGAATGTACAAATATTTTGTAAAAGAAATATATAAAAGATTTCCAATGAGAAATTGTTGCACGAAAAATAATATATATTATTATTAGTAAAAGACCAATGTAACAAATTCCAAAAACTCATTACAATCCTAAGATATATCCTATATCAATGGTCCTCGAAGCCCACTTCCAACCGAATAAGGTGTTTGAATGCAGCTTTCAGGTCTTCCTGTGACTTGTATGTAAATATGGCTTCCTAGAAATGCAAAACCTTATCCCATGATTCAAGCACACCTACATACAAATAGTTATGATCCTGAATTGAAAACATATAAATATTCTTTTGGATGAAAAAAAATATTATGAGGAATCAAAAAACATAACACATGCCTTAACTGAAATAAAGACACAAGTGATTGAACAAAATTTTACACATAACAGAAAGTGGCTTCTTATTTCAATGTTATTTCAAACTTAAACTCAAGATTTTAATCATGATAATCACAAATTGATCTTTATGAGGTTAAAAAAATGATTAAGAGTTTAATAACATACCTAAAACATGACAAAATGGATCAAATAAAGAACTGAGGCAACAAAACTAGTTAAATAATAATAAAAGAGTACACATAGAATAGAAGAACCGTTGAAGAAATAACATGGTAATCACAGAGTGCTCCTCATGTCACTAACCTGTATCGATCAACAAAACAACAATATTATAGCATTCCAGAAACACACTGTTAGTGTAAGAGAACATGTGCTAGTGTAAGAGAGACAAGTCTACAAAAGTCTTTTAAGTGCACTACTGTGTAAGATAAAAAGAAAAGAGAATAATATATATCCTCCCATATTGAGAGATCCTTGCAAACCTTTTGACAAAGAGAAAAAAGTTGTTTACTAGTCTAACCAGCATATCAACTAAGACTGCAAAACAGGGCTAAACATTATAATATAACATGACAGCAGCCAAAATGAAAACTAAAATACAGCAGCACTCAAATCATAAAACAAAGCCTATAAAGAGATATCCCAACTATCTCACGTGCTTCATTTGTCAGTCGTTCATACACCAATTTACCATTATCTACTAGAGTTCTACAGCTTCATCTTTCGTATTCAATTAAAGAAAACAATGGCATCGAAAAAAAGTTAGGACAACCAAAATTATTGACAATCCAACATTCTTTCACCAACACAATATTTATCAGTACCTGTTCTTGACATCTTTTGTGGCCTATAGCAATAGAAAGAGTCTCTCAAATGAAAAACAGAACAACACATTAAAAAAAAACCAATTAACAATTAACAAAATTAAAGCAAATGAAGCAGCGAACTGAATTACAAAATTTAATTTACCTTTTTCCAAGACTCAAACGGACGAATTTATACCAAAATCAAGGAAAAATCGAAACCTGAAACTCAGAAAAAACCAAATTCAGATATATATAGAAAGGAAAAAAAATCACTTCTCCAAGTCATGCTCATTGATAGACGAAAGATAGGGAGGGTGCATATACAACCTTGCTATTTTGGGGTTGGACTCAGATATTTGTGAGAGTTGGAGAGTTTGTAGATGAGAGAAAGGAAGTGAGGGTTTGGGTAAAAAGAGATAGAATCAAAGACAGAGAGACTAAGAGAGAGAGAGAGAGAGAGAGAGAGAGAGAGACAGATGACGAGAGGGAGTGTTGAGATTGCTGGCTAATCTTCGAGCGAAAGAGGAAGAGAGGCCGAAAGAGATAGAACCAGAGACAGAGAGACATAGGGAGACAGTGCGAGAGAGAGGCGATTGAGAGTGGGTGTGGGAATTTTAGGGTTTGGGTAACAGTAAAGCGCTAAATTAGAATTTTCGTGGAAAAAAAAAAGCGCCATAGGAAAACAAAATTGGGCAGAAATTGGCAACAAATAAAAAAGGAAGAAAAAGGATAGGTGGCGCCTGTGAGAAGCTGCCACGTGTCCATAAATTTGGTTTAATGTAAATTTTATATGATTTCACTCCTAAAAATCATAATAAATACATTAAAAATCCAAAAAATTCACCAAAAATTCCTACGAAGTTCTAGTGACATTCTCCTCATCCTAAAGCTTGGAAAATATTATTTTTACTTATAAAAATTCAAAATGACAACCAAAACTCAAATTAGATTGTAAGCAAACCAAACACTAGTTAATATTTGATAACCTAATGCTCTTGCTTCTTTGATCCAATTACTTTGAACTCAATTATGTGGAATCATAATTTTAGACTTCTAAAATTAAAGGATTTGTCATAAGGAGTGTGTATCTTTGTTCGTTGTATTTTTCAAATTTTTATTTAATCTGTTATGAATTTTTTAAGATAAACAACAAAAAAGTAAGAAAAATGACGTGTGGAGCTGTGGTATGATGACACACATCACCAACAGAAAAAGCACCTGTAAGAAGTTGCGACTTGTCACTCAATTCAGTTTAATATGGATTTTATATGATTTCACACCTATAAATCATAATAAATACATTAAAAATTTGAAAAATCCATTGAAAATTCATATGAACTCCTAGTGACATTCTTTTCGTCCTAAAGCTTTGAAAATATTACTTTTACTTATAAAATTTCAAAGTGACAACAAAAACTTTAATTAGTTTGTAAACACACCAAACGCTAATTAACGTTTGATAAGCTAACACTCTTGCTTCTTTGATCCCTCAATTATGTAGAATCATGATTTTAGACCTTTAAAATCGAAGGATTTGTTGTAAGGAATGCATAGCTTTTTTCGGTGTATTTTCTTATTTTTTATTTAATTTGTTATAAATTTTTTAAGATAATAATTTTCGACGGCTGCTAATTCCCCTTGTAAAATAGAAATATTATTACCGACAACCCTATGTTGCCCTCGAAAATAGTTATATTATTCCGACAAAAGCGAATATGCCCTCAGAAACAAGCACAACTATTACCGATGAGGATGTGTTTGGTCGTAAATATAACAGCATCACCGAGCGGACATATTTCTTCTCGGAAATAGTCAAACAATGACGACGAGATGAGAATTCCCTCGAAAATAATCATCTTATTTCCGACAAACATAATTTTTGTCGTTAATAAAGTTGGCGCCAAGTTTTCCCGCCAAATAAATTACATTTCCGACGACCATAGAGACTTTTTTCGAGGGTCGTTCCTTTGTCGGAAATAAATTCCAGTTCCATGACATATTTCCAACGGATAACATTTTTTCGTCGGAAAAAACACTTTTACTGAGGGAATTTGGGAGCCCTCGGAAAAATTTGGTCGGTAATGAACCTTTTTTTTGTAGTGACTCCACTTATTTGATGCTTGATGCGGCATTGAAATTTCGAAAAGCTTTTGATAGAATGGGGGATGATCCCGATTCTTCCTACTTAATGTACTTCAAGGAAGATGAAGGAGATGACGAGAGAATTGAAGGCATTGAAGGAAGTGGGAAAGGGAAGGGAAAGTCTAAGACTAATAAGAGGGTGGGTCCACCTAGTGATGAAGATTGGGAAAAAGCCGTGACATTTGTGATGTTTTTGAAGACCTTTTATGATGTTACTTTGAAAATTTCAGCTTCTTTGCATCCAACATCACACTCAACCTTCCATGACTTGCTTGCCATAGATGGGGAGATTCGGGAGTTATATAGATATGATGTTACAATTCCTATTGAAGAACGGACAACCATGGATACTCTTTTAAATGATATGGCAGCATCAATGAAGAAGAAATATGATAAATATTGGGGTGAACTTCATAAAGTGAACCCATTCTTGATGATAGGAGTTGTGATTGACCCCTGATTCAAGCTTCGCAATTTGAAGCACATCTTTGAAGAAATATTTGAAAATGATCCTACTTGTGATAGATTGGTGGCTCAAAAGACAAATGAGGTGAAACAACTTCTTATGAATATGTATGAAGTGTATAAGCCTAGTGGTAACAATATGGGTGCTACTAGTACTACCAATGAGAGTGGTGGTAGTACTAACAATGAAATCGACTCTTCTTTGGTTTTTGGAGGTCGTAAACAAAAAACCATGATGAAAAAGTGGAAAAAAATTCAACAAGAGAGTGAGAATGTGGTTATAACACATGAAGTGGATAAGTACTTGTTGGATCCACTTGAATCCATTGATGAGGAGTTTGATATACTAGGGTGGTGGAGAATAAATGGGCTCAAGTATCCTACTTTGGCATCAATTGCAAAGGATGTGTTTGCAATCCCTACTTCCACAATAGCTTCGGAGTCTTGTTTTAGCACAAGTGGGAGAGTGATTGACTCGTTTCGAAGCTTATTGTCTCCTAGGATGGTTGAGGCTTTGATTTGCTCTCAAAATTGGATAAGGTCCGAAGATATATCTTCAATGCAATATGTGCCAAGCATTGAGGAGATAGAGTTCTATGAATCAATTGAAATGGGTAATATTTTCATTTCTATAAGTATATTTGAATCCGATTATTTTCTTATTTTTATGTGTTCTAACTCAAATTGGTTTGATTTATTTTATTATATTTTGTAGAAATGGAGAGTAAAACATCCACGAAAAATTTGAAAAAGACTCTCCCTTCTTAGTGTGATTAAGATATGTTGGAAGGTATTTTTCTTGCATCTTATTTTAATTATGATTTGTTGATTGTGAAACTTTGTGTTAATGCTTTTAAGTGTTGTGTATGTTGCTTTGTTAAGGCTTTTGGAAGAATGGATGAAGCTGATTTTTTTGCAAGGATATTATCTTTATGTGTATTTTTGTGATGGGTTGTAATCTTTAATTTCATAAGTTTAATTTGGTTTGTGTATTATTTTTTGTAATGGTTTGTAAGAGATTATATTTCCTTTCCCTGGTTTGTTGGTTGAATGTGTGTTTGTGAGATTTATTTAGTTTAGAAACTTGGATTGGAATGATGGATTTTTATAGGTTGAATTTACATAATTTCAGGTTTTGAAAGAGAAGTAAAAAGTGTTTTGGGCTTGTTCATAAGAATTTAATAGATTTTGGCAATTTGGCAACAAAAAAAGGGTTTTGGCTGAAAGTAAATATGATTTGGGCTTTGTTTTGCTAAAAAAATATGATTTGAGCTTTTTTTTGCTGAAAATAAATAAGATTTGGGCTTTTGAAAATGGTTAAAATAGGCTCAAGCCCAAACCGATCAGAACACTGAACCGACTCGAGAATCGAGCCCATTTTTGGTTTGGCCCATTTTCTGGTTTCACCCAAGATCGGACCCGACCCGAGAGCCGAGCTTTCTTGATTTGGCTGCGGGTCGGCCAAAATTTGACCCGACCCGAATTGTGCCCAGGCCTATCCACTATTACCCACATGACATGAGTCTTTTTAACTATTCTGAAATCGCCCAATTCGAATGGGTAAGGCTAAGCCAGTATTTTAGGTTTATAACATGGCTTGATTTGACCATAATGCCCCTCCATGTGAAGGGCACGTGCTCAGGCCCTAATAGAACTACAAGGAATCTGACGGAAATTGAGAAGTGTCCTCAAATTGCTTGGAATCTTAAACCACAATGGCAAAAGTGACGAAATTGAAACCACAGGGACTTTAGTGGTAAAAGTTGGAAATCACAGGGACTACAAGTGTCGTTTTGCCTTATTTGCTATACAGCTACAAATTGTGCCCTCGTGCAATGCTTCATCAAAACCCGTAAAATGAACGAATGAGTTTACAGTCTTGCCATATTTGAAATTAATTACAAACTTTAAGATAGCATTGTAACATTTTATATACTAGGGTGTATTATGAAATTTGGTGCATACTTCAGGATGCAAAATGTAATTAACACTTGTTGGAGATTATTTTATCATTTTTGAGGTCCACTATCATCCACATGACATGAGTCTTACTAACTATTCTGAAATTTATATAATGAAAGAAAAAAAAAATTACAAAATGTTATCCTATCTTTTGTCGTATTTTTTTCAACTTAAAATGATAATTAAGTAGCCAATTAACTTTTTTTTATTTATTTTTACAAGGTGACTTTTTTTTTATTTCGTATAAATGATAGTGGTGAAGGAGAGTTTCAAACACAGAACTATATTTACAAGGGTAACTGCTCTTAACCACTTCAACTGTAAGTCCATCACGAACAAGATGATATTCTAAGCTATGTACAGGGAAAGGGACTGAACTCAGGTGCAAGGCTCAGTTAACTTTTTCCTTTCATTACAATACACCTTTAATGTAAAGGGTAACCAAGGAAGGAAAGGAATGAAGTGTCCTAGACCTTTAACTGAGCCTTTAAGCTCAATTGAAGTAATTCTTACAAATTAGTAATTGCCAAATACTGCAGACAATCTATATTTGCATAAAAAGATGAGATGTAAGTGTAAATATGAAATAACTTAGATACAAGTTACAACATATATGAACACCTCTAATAACTATTGACGTGAGTTAACCTACTAAATCGAGGAGATTTATTTCTTAAGTTAATTAGGTGATTTACTGCCTTGTTTCATATAGTTGATACATCCTTGTATAACTATTCTCCTAATTAATTACTGAATCTATTTCCTTATAGAGCACCATTGTAAACTCCTATATATACCTTCTTATGGAGAAGAATACAATTAACCTAAAGTATTCAAACCATATTCATAATTTAGTATGGTATCAGAGCGGCCAATCCTAGGTGGTCTCTAAGCTCTCAAATCATATCCTCAAATTCAAACCTAAACCTTAAATCAAATTCCTTCCCTCAAATCCTCTTATCAAACTCCTTAAACGCATACCCCTCAAATCAAATTCCTAAATCAAATTTCTTAAATTAAAATTCCTCAAATTCTCAAATCAACTCCTTAACCACAAACATACACTCATATCAAATCTTCCTTCCACTGCGATGTCAAACCCACCTACGATTCTCTCCCTCCTTGCAGACTCACAGAAGCATGCTGTCAATCCTACTAAATAGGCTACACGGGCTCATGCTTCTATAGCCACCACCAAAGGTTCTGCTTTCCATACGTCATCTCCAAAACACATATGGATTATTGACTCGGGTGCTACGAATCACATGACTATTGATCACGGCCAACTTATTACTCACAAACCATCCACGTATTTGGTGGTGTCTAATGCTAATGGTATCCCTTCCCCTGTGGTTGGGTTGGGCTCTTTATCTCTCTCTAACTTCATCAATCTTGATTTTGTATTGGTTGTTCCATCCTTGGACCATAACTTGTTGTTTGTTGCACAACTTACTACTACTTTAGGGTGTACTGTAACATTTTGGTAGAATTATTGTGTTTTTCAAGACATCCTCACTTGAAAGACGATTTGTTATGGTACTAGGCGGGACAAACTCCACTACTTGGACTAGGCACCGGATAATGAGACCAAGGTTGGTCAAGCTTTTACAACAAGTGGAGCTAGTTCTGAGAGGTAGAGAGACAAAGTTTAGTTATGGCATAAACGTCTTGGGCATGCCTCGTTTGGTTATTTGAAGAAGTTGTTTCCATTGTTTTTCAATTTTGATGTTTCCAGCTTCCCGTGTGATATGTGTGAATTGGTTAAGAGCCATTGTGTTTTGTTCCCATTAAGTACAAATAAAAGTTTGCTTCTCCTCTTCCTTATTCATTCTGATGTTTAAGGGCCTGAACAAATCCCTACTTTCAACTGAACTCGATGGTTTGTCACTTTCATTGATGACTGCACCCTAATAACCTGGGTTTCCTTTCTCAAAATCAAAGGGGAAGTTAGTTTAACGTTTCAACAGTTCCATAAAATGGTGGCGACTCAGTTTCATGCCCAACAATGGCGGAGAATTTCTTAATCATGATCTCAACAAATTTTTACAAGATTATGGCATACATCAACGCTCGTGTCCATATACTCATCAACAAAATGGGGTGGCTGAGAGAAAGAACCGGCATTTACTGGAAGTCGTTTGTACCTCTCTATTTGGTGTCAACATGCCTCGATCTTTTTGGGGTGAGGTCGTACTCTCTGTAGCTTACCTTATCAATAGGATTCCCTCAAGAATCTTGAATTTCCAAACTCCTCTTCAAACACTTCACCGCTAACTCCATATACCTCCTACCCCAAACCTTGAATCACAGATTTTCAGTTGTGTTGTATTCATACACTTACATGATCACCAACGAAACAAATTGGATCATCGTGCAAAAAAGTGTGTTTTCATTGGCTATGCCCCTTATTTGAAAGGTTTCCGATGTTATCACCCTCCAAGTTAGAAGGTATATAACTCCATGGATGTAGTGTTCTAGGAACATGACATATACTTTTCAAAAGCACAAGAGGAGAATCTCAAACCAAACACCTCATAATTTCTGGATTTTTTCAAAGTGGACGCGTCTCAGAGTCTAAGCGATCGGTCGCTTCTTTCACACGACCGGTCGCTTTCCCTTTTTTGTACACAGGATGAGAATTTGACTCAAAATGACTGGTCACCCTCCCTACGAGACCAATCGCCGTCACTTGGATTTGCACATCCTACTCCTCTGCTTCAAAATGACTTGTCGCTAGTGCCAAATGACCGGTAACGTCCACTCTGCCAAAATCAAGAGGAGGAAGTTGACATGTTTTATGAGATTTTGCACGCTTCGAACCCATCTTCAGCTATAGTACCACACCAATTGCCTGCTGAGGATGTCATTCAAGTAACATCTCCCCTTGAAACTGATAAGACTAATGAAATATATCATGATGATTTAATTTCAGAAAGCATAGAAGATACAGATACCCCTATATACCAACTTCCAGAAAGGAAGAATTGTTGTAAACCTTGAGTACAGTACGAAGCAGATCTTAAAGCCAAAGGAAAACACCCCATCAATAATTATATATCTATAAGCATATTATCATAGTCACATGTACACTTTGTGAAGCAATTAGCCAATATATCAGTCCCAAATAGTGTGAATGAAGTAATAGAGGACTCAAAATGGAAAGAAGCCATGAATGAAGAAATGCGAACTCTCTAGAAGAATGCCACATAGGAGCTCGTGCATTTATCTCATGGAAAGAAGATGATGGGATGTAGGTGGATCTATACTGTGAAACTCAAAGTAGATGGATCCATTGAAAGATATAAAGCTAGATTGGTGGCGAGGGGTATACACAAAGGTATAGGGTGGATTACCAGGAGATCTTTGCCCCAATAACCAAGATCAACACTATCAGAGTCCTACTATCTGTAGCAGCAAATCTAGATCGGACACTAAATCAATTCGATGTTAAAAATGCCTTCTTACATGGAGACTTGGAAGAAGAGGTATACATGGATTTACCATCAAGATGTAATTTAGCTCACGACAAGAAGAATTAAGTTTGCAAGCTCAGAAAGTCATTATATGGGTTAAAACAATCTCCTAGGGCATGGTTTGGAAGATTTACTAAGTCCATGAAGAATTTTGTATACACTCAAAGTAATTCAGGCCACACCCTGTTCTTGAAGCTTGATGGAGGGAAAATCACTGCATTAATTATTTATGTGGATGACATGGTCGTAATTGGGAATGACGCGGGAGAGCAAGAGAAGCTACAAAAGTATTTGTCTCAGAAATTTGAAATGAAGGATTTAGGTGCTCAGAAATACTTCCTTGGAATTGAAGTAGTAAGGTCAAAAGATGATATTTTTCTATCTCAAAGGAAGTATGTGATGGATCTATTCACTAAAATAGGAATGCTAGGATGTAAGCTTGTTGGCATACCCATTGAGATGAATCATAAGTTGTGTGAAGACATATACCGTTTGCTTGGCACACACAAGACCAAATATTGCATATGTTGTGAGTGTGGTTAGTCAGTATATGAATTCACATAGTATTTCTCATAGGAATGCGGTTGATCGGATCTTAAAATACTTAAAGTCAGCCTCTAGAAGGGGATCAATGTTCTCAAAGAATGGAAATCTTGAAGTTGTGGGATATATATAGATGTTGATTGGGCTAGTTCCATTACAGATAGACGTTCTACATCGGGTTACTTTACTTTTGTTGGAGGAAACCTAGTCACTTGGTGGAGTAAAAAATAAAATGTGGTTGCTCGGTCTAGCACAGAAGCAAAGTATCGAGATATGGCTCAAGGAGTTTGTGAATTATTGAGGATCAAAGGACTCTTGACATAATTGGGTTTTAAACTAGAGAAGCCCATGCAGTTACATTGTGATAACAAGTTAGCGAATGATATTGCTCATAATCCAGTTCAACATGATCGAACAAAACATGTTGAGGTGGATAGACATTTCATCAAAGAAAAAATTGAGAACAAGATCATCTGACTACCATTTGTAAAACCAGAAGATTAGTTAGCAGATGCCTTGACAAAAGTTGTCTGTGGACGAGTGTTTTATGACTCACTTACCAAAGTTGGGTCTTGGTGACGTGTATGCTCCAACTTGAGGAGGAGTGTTGATGTGAGTTAACCTAAATCAAGGAGATTTATTTCCTAAGTTAATTAAGTGATTTACTTCTTTGTTTCATATAGTTAACACATCCTTGTATAATTAGGAGATATTCTCCTAAATAATTATTGTATCATTTCCTTGTAAAGTACCCTTGTAAACTCCTACCTTCATACAATTAACCTAAAGTTTCAAACATTATTCATACTTTAAAAATGACATGAACTCTAAAATTTCTTCTAACAACACACTTCCAATCCAAGACATCTACAAAACATATGGAATGAGAGCCTTGACAGTTTGGGGAAACTCTTTAAACTTGGAAAGATACCATTTCCTGGTGGCGCAGCTCCTTCCCGTCAAGTAGAGTGCGGTTCCCATGGCGAAGGAGAATGCATAGAGAGTCTGAGAAATGCAAGAAACCCCAACAAATCCCATGATCTCAAAGAAATAGTGGGGGCATATCACAAGTTCAAACAAACCACCCTTTGGAATCTTATACTCCTTGTCACCCTTTGACCTCATTTTTGAAAGAATGTAGTGATGATAGAAGTTGCCAGAAATTCCTATCAGAAACAAGAGAATCCCAGTCTCCTTCAAATCAATTAGGGGCTCTGGAAGCCCTTGGGTTAGGTTTTGACCATAAATCATGGTTGCTGTTGACAAGAAGTAACTGAGAGAGATAGGGATTGCAGTGTCAATACTCATTCCTCCACTGTAGCTGTGCACAAACTGAACCTAGAAAACAAGGTAGAAACCATATTGTGAAGAATTATAATTTGATTAATTTAATATTTGAAATGTTTATTGTGATTGCTAATGGAACTTAATTTGATCAAGAAAAGAAAGTTGGGTTGTACCATATATATTAATAAATAAATAAATAAATAAATAAATAGGGGGAAGAAGAAGTGAAGAAATTGGGGTTCAAATATGAACACCCTAAGAAAAGTATAGGCATTTGGTTTGATGCACCCCAACCCCAATTTATAATTCCAGACAAATTATAAAGAAGATTATAAAATTAGAACTTCCCATCCCATGCATACATGCATGTATTTAAAATGACTTTAAGAATATTAAACAAATACTCAAGAAATTGTAATGAGGGGAGGGAATTAAATTAAATTAAATTAGTACCTCAAGAAGCCTTTTAAGAAAATGAAGGGTTAGAGCTGAGGAGAGCAACAGATGCCTGGTACTGTGATGAGGAAAACACAGCAAGCATGAGAGAGCGGCTAGAAACGCAGGAGCATACAAAATCAGCATGCCTGTTCTACCAGATAGTTGTGGAATTTGCTGCTTTTTTTCTGCTGATTTCTGAGAACAATTGAAATTCCAGAACTTGGAATATTGCATGTGCTTTCCTCCCAGCTCTGAGAACCCAGCATTGGCTAATGATGTGAAGCTAATCACTGACATTGCTGCCATGAAAATCGAAGGAGGTGGTGGGAAAATTAATGTCAACAACATTATGAAAAGGGTCTAATAACATTCTAAGTCTGATTTTAATCCAGGACTAGAAGAGTAAAAAAGTAATTAGTTCTTGGGTGGTTTTGGCTTACAAAATTTTGTAGCTCTCTTGTTGAATCTAGTGTTTGTTGTTGGTTCTAGTGGAGATGGGTGGCTAAACGCTTGTTAAACGACCACCACAACCAAAATCAACGAATGAAAAGACTGCTTTCCAGGCCACCAGTTTTTCTGCCATGCATCAAATTTGAATGGCTACCAGACAAGCCACCAAAGGTCTTGGTTCAAGTGCCTACCTCCTCTTCTTTCGTGTGGTCCTCTTCTTTTAATTTCTTTTTGGTGAAAAAGGAAATTATGTTTAAGAGGTTTGGTTTGAACCATTAAAATTGCTCATTGTACTAAATAGTTAAGAGCATTTACTCTTGCATCCCAAAATCCTCAGTTCGAACTCCCCACTCCCCTCAATACCACTTGTATAAGAAAAAATTGTTCGTTTGAAACTTGCTCAATTCCTCTTACCAAAATCAAAGGCAAAACAATTTATAATTTCCTGGTATCGAGTTTTCCCTTGAGAAAATCATTTCAGTATTTAAATTCATAAAAATTTTAGAATTATTTTCAAGGTATTTTGTGAGATACAAGGTTGTGTCTGTTGTAACAAATGAGTAGCCAATTGTATTTTAAATGTGTAGACAAGGCTGTTGTACCAAATTTGGTGCACTAGTTAGATTCATGGGTGCATATAGAATTTTCCCAATTGAATTCACTCCGACCATTTAAAAAAAAAAAAATCAAACGTAAACTAATCAAAGACATCAACATGGCATCTAAAATAACAATTCCAAGAGGGCAACAAACTAACATGTTAAAAATAAAACTAGTAGTCAACATCACCACAATTAACTATAAGCCCAAACAAAGCCCACAAACCCAATAGAGAAACCCATACGAATCGGACACAAAAAAACTCGAAAACTCACGTAGGATGAATAAAAACTGGTAAGACTGGTTGTGCCAAATGTAACGGCAGCTAACTAGTTTCATATTGGCAAAATAATAGTGTCATTCCAACCTCCACAGGTCACAGCAACAGCAGCCTACCATTGCACTCCAAACATACAGAAACAAATAAAACACCAGGGAAGCCAACGATCCAATATTATACAGAGCTTTTTCCATCAAGGATTCAAAAAGATCAACACAATATAACTGGACAAGAAACTGCATTTAAACCTGCACCTATACCCTCTATACATTGCTCACCCCAAAATCTTATATACGGAATTACATGGATTCAAAATGAGATGCCTCCTACCTCACACCTCAACGACAGGTGCCTGAAAGGGAGAAGTGTCCGAACCATCGAGGATACAAAAGTTCAGGCTAAAAATTGCCCTGTCACTCTACTAAAGAATTTTATGCGCAGTAAGGTCAATAACTATGGCAAACTGTAACAAAGCTTCCTTTGTGCATCTCGGGCTCTTCACAAGATTCTGCATATGTATAGGAGGTTGAATCTGTGAAATGAGCTGACAAAGTCATTGCAGTAGTTTTAGTTGTAGATTTTCACTGGCTTCTCAAATGTGTGACGATTCTGCATGGTTCAAACAGAGTAAGCAGAGGATTGACAAATACTTATAATAAATTTCTATTGCACAATAGCAATTTGCGACTTTAAAATTGCCACTACTGTCACTGTAATTTTTCTATTTGGCTAGTTAGCAAAAAACCAAGCGGATACATGATTGGCAGAGGCTGTGTATCAGACCAATTGGGCATTGTGAAGGTGGCAGCGATCAGGTGCCACAGTGGTTGTAGTGGTCACCACAGCCGTAACAACGGTGTGAAAAATAGAGGTTGGTAATTCTACATTACATGTAGGGAATACACCTCATACAATGGTCATGTCTTAAACATGGAAATGAGAGGAACTTAGTCTTCCCGACAATAACTCAATTTAACTCCTACAAAAACTTTGAAAATATTAAACATGATGAAAGGTCTTAAACTTCAACAGATAAAGTACCACATTGAAGGACGTCTACTGTCAAAGAATTAGCTCATTATTTAGCAATAGAATGAAGGAAGCAACCATAAGATTATCACTGACAATAATAAGACCACTTATAGATTTCTGACATTCAAGCATAATGCAAATTCATTAAACCTAAGCAACCCAAACCCACCATTCCCACCACTCTTTAACTTGCTCCTCCTCCCTCAACTCAACAAACAAAATCTATCCATAGGTTCAAATCCTAATAAAACTAATGGTGTAATGAATAACCATCTAAAGCTTTTGACTCGGACTTGTCTATAAATCATCATCATCATTGGCCTACTTTGCCTAATATCTTGGACTTGTCTACTGGTATAATGAATAAGAAATCCAAAATTCAAGCAATCTTGGATTTACCTCATTTTCCTAATAGCTTACCTCCTGGATTCTCAACAGTATAATTTGGTAAGCTAATATAGTGAAGGAAGTTCGCAAGAAATACCTGATTTGTTGTATGTGACCTTTTAGGAGCATGATCAGTGTGTTCCAAACCAAGGTACTGTTCCCATGCTCCATACACATCCCTTCTCTGAAAATGAAATTTCAGAATAGAACTAAGCATTCCATATAAATGAGAGAGAGAGAGAGAGAGAGAGAGAGAGAGAGAGAGAGACCTGAAATCGGCTGGCCACAATGTCATCGTCCTGGAGGTACTCAGGACGACCCATGGACAAAAATGCAAATTTCCACTGAGCCAAACAAAAAGAAAAGGATATATTACACTTCAAAGCAAACAAATCTTATGGTATTTCACGAATGGCCACTGGTCTGAAACTGCATCAGCCTTGGTATAATGTCCTCTTCAATAAAGAGAATACCTTTGAATACTCCTCATCTGGGACTTGTAACTTTTTCTGTACACGCACTTTCACTTCCGCTAATGTCTCATCCTCACGAATGACCAAGAAAAATGGTTCTCCAAAATTCTGAACCTGCAAATTCACAAATAAAAATTAAGATGATTACCACGATGATGATAAATTTTTTTTTTTCAAAAGGATGTTAATAAATAATAATAACAATAAATACTAAAAGAACTTGTTGACTATATATGCATGTATTCACGTATCTGTGTGTTAGTGTTGTAGCAAAAAAGATGTGAGAAAGTGACAGAAGTGAAAGAAAGATGAAAGAAAAAGAAAAACAAGAAATATCCTACCTGGTTCTGAGCTGTGTCCTTCATAAAATGATAAACATGGATCAGGCGATCATGTGGCCCAAAGTTTTTCTCTTCTTCAGGGATCTGAGCAAGAGACAATAAAGATTTTGCAGAAAAGGTGTAAAAGACAGATTTCCTTTTTTCTTAAAAATAAAAGACTAAACATAGATTAACTATGACCCCAATGCTGTGCAGACTAACCTCTTCTGCACGTAATGTCCAGTACTGATCATTTATGTTCTCAATCTTTTCATTTGGTGGGAAAATCTGCATGGAAACAATTAATGAATGAAAGAAATGAATGAAAATTCTAAAAGGTTGCAGATAGAAGAAACAAAAATAGAGGCCTGCAGCCGCAGCAAGGCCCCCGATCACAATATGCAAGAAGCAATGAGCAAGTCCTGTTTCTGCCTAACACAGGTAGAGATAACACAATTTCATGTTTTCCGTATTACACAAACAGGACGTCTACTAATTTCCTTCTGAAGAAAACAGAAAGAATAAAACAAAAGGAAAGCATCATACCACATGCAAATATTATGGTTCCCCAAAGGAGACACCACATTTTTTTTCTTTCTCAAACTCTATCTCTAAACAAGAATATTAAAAAACAAAAAGGCAGCTCCTTAGTAGTAAAACACATGATGATGCCTTAAGCACTTGACATTCTAGAAAACATGAACGACATATGATTAAACATTATAACAAGCCTTTCAGACCAAAATTAAAACCTTATAACAAGCCTGTAATCAAACAATGACATGTAGCCCCTTACAAGGGTCAAAACTATTTGAGCACTTATATGAACATTCATTCTGATACTTCAACCTCTCACCAAGCCTTTACCACAGGGATTATCAAAATAAGATTTCAAAATTCTTAATAATAAATCGCTTAGAATATAAAATAATTGTGACTCGCGTCATAACAGAAGATTTTGGGAAAGATGTGAAACTGACTAACTTTAACATAGTATCAGGGTAGGAGATCCCAAATTCATATCCCTGCAATTGCAACGTTGTAATATTAAGTTGAATTCCATGTTTTGGGCTCTAGTAGTTTTATGAGGCCAACATAGGGGCAGAAGTGTCAGGATATAACTAATTTTTGGTCCACGTCCTAATGGTTTGAGCTTCTAAAACAATGCAAACCAACAAACATTATCACAAACCATACCCTGATACTGAATTCTTACTGAAATTGCAATATTACAAATAAGAATAGTTCAGCTACAAATTTAACAATTTAACAATTAAATGATTAATAAATTATCAAGAACAGTGACACTTTAAGTTACATGTATTCTGTTTTGTCATTGGGTGGAATTGAATATTTAGGCTTTTTCAGTTTAATTTGTTGAGAATTTAATACAATTCTCTCTTATAAAATAAACTATATATATCAATACTCAACTGTAACAGACTTGCCAGGAATTTGAAAATAAAATAATAATAAGAATTTCAACATATTGAGAACGTAGAGATTCTGGATGGCGGGTTCCTCTTGACAGATAACACAAATTTATTCTTTAGGACATTTAAGGAACGTAACGCATAATTCTCTTCATAGAAAGCATTTACATGTACGTTATCCAATACCTTGTAGATCTTGTGATAGAAAACTTCTAGCAATCTGAGTTCAGCATCAGGGTGAGACAACTCCACCTGTTCAGATGGAGGAAGGGAAATATAAGTCTTTTCATAATTCATCTATGTAAAGTTCTCTGAAATACTTCCATGAGAATATTATACAAACTGTACAACAGATATATAAATTCGGAATCTGCAAAGAATTACCTTTGTCTTAAGGTCATCAATCACATCTCCTACACTACTCTGTTTTGGTAATCTAATAGTATGAACCACAACCTGTCAACATAAAAATATTTCCAAGTAAGAGAAAATTCTTGACATACTAAAATAATTTATGGTTTGATCGTTATCTGTACTCACTTCATCCTTGGTAGCATGATGAAAAGCAACTTTCAGAGTTTTGAGGCCTTGCAGCTCTGGGAGAGGGATATCCAATACTTCATAATACAGTACATCCGTAGTCTAAAAGAGAAAAAATGAATGTTTTTCTACAGTCAGAACATGGTTAAGAGGGAGAAAACACTTCTCAAACAGAGTTAAGAATCTTGTAATAAACAACCTGATTGTAGTGTACCAGCATGTCAGACAAATGTTCTACTCCTCGAAACTTGATTGGTTGGGGTTTAGGTTGCTGTGAATAACAATTATGAGATGTGAGCCTAATTTTAGTTGGATCATCCAAGCCAAGATGTTGAGCAACTCTTTCCACAACATCATCATAGGTGTGGAACTTTGACCTATAAGATACAGGAAAAGAATATCAATAATAAAGCATTTTAACTGATTCACCCCTTCCAGAAGAATATAATACATCATATGACAAACTTACAACTCAAGACAGAATTCATCTTCCTTCGGTTTGTCCAAAGAACGAAAACGAACAACCTGTAAATTGTCATGGAATTGAAAAAATCACAATACAAAAATAATAAAACAATAGAGCACCATTGCAACACCCCACCCCTGCCCTCATGACCCACAACCCCCTGTTGGAAGGTTGATGCCTAATAAAAGCCCATAAAATAATTACTAGTCCCCACATCAAACCCTTTCCACATTTGTGGGATTAAAATAAGCAGACGATATGAAGCAACAAGTAAACAAATAAGCAAGAGACTATTATTTATGAGATTTGGTGTTTGAGCTGCAGGAGCAAAATCTTCCACCATACACCTAATGGAACTACCAGAAGTTCATCTCTAGATAGCACTAAAGGATTACAAAACAAAAATTACAAGAAAGTGGTTATTCTGAAGTTCTGAACCCTTTCTTGTATACAAGAGGATTTACTTCCCATTCACTAGCTCCCACTCTGTCCCTTGCACTTATGTGTAAACTAGTGGATGATGAGAAATGAAGGGTTAGGGGGTTTATGCTGTTTAAAAGAGAGGGGACAAGATTGTACCCAAGGCCAATGAATACATTTTCACATTTCTAGGTACATCCCATGATGTTGGTTCATTCCCCTTTAAAACACATGCAACATGTGATTCATTAATCCATGCTTCCATTTATTGTGTTAAAATACCATCCACCACTTCAGGAGGGAATCCCAACATTCCCCATCTCTTTGCCACTCATTCCCAGTAACATGAGCAACAGTTTCCCTAATCATGCAAACTAAATATTCATTTAGAGAAATACTAAGTTATCCCAACTTTAATTGCTTGTCATCGGTGATCTGCAAAGTTTTCCTTATTAGCTGGCTTTTTATATTCTGAATCAGAGACTTATAGAAGATTAACCCATAAGACAGGTAAACTAAAATATGGAGACTCCCACATTGAATTAACATTTTGGGAGATTCTGAGCTTTAAAAATAAAAAGAAGAAAATATACCTGACGGTTACGAACATAATCAAGGAATGAAGGAACATCTGGATAACGGAATTGTTCACTGCTTCCAGCCTGAGGAGATTTCTGATAGCAAATGATGTCCCCATCTTCAAGCTGAAAAAAAAGAAATAAAAAATTAAAAAATTACACAACAGAATAAGAACATAGGAAATTTCAAATTTTAAAATCATAGTATGAGTACTTATTTAAGACGTGTATAATATTATACATAATCCAGTCCCCGCACCCATTTAAAGAAAAAAGGGGAAAGTAGGGGGTCAGAGAGACACAGAAACAGAGGAAAAAAAAAGAGCAAAAATAAAAGAAAAAGGATAACTTCGTATGGCTCACACCAATTTACAAATGAAAACATTAGACTTTGAAAATCATACCTGACTAACACGAAAGGTTGCCTTCTCATCAATGTGTTCACACATGATATTAGGTTCAAACTTTATTTCCTGAAAACATGAGTAAGCGTTTGCGTGCATGCATGTCAAGTTAAAATACTATAACACAAATGGCTATAATACTATAACACAAATGGGTTAAGCAGGTGGCAGAGCTATAATACTATAACACAAATGGCAGAAGACTTACCTCAAAAAGTTCTATCTTTTCATCAGGACTGAAACCAGCCATTTCATTTAGTTTTGCGAATAATTCAACAGGCTTACCACTTCCCTTCACAAACAGCCTCCCAACATACCTGATTTCAAAGAGAAATACCTAAGTAATCAATTTTAGCTCTAACTTTGATGGACGAAAGAAGAAAACATACCGGAGCTCCTCTTTCACAGGATCATAGAGTTTGAAAAATAGAAGAATCTCTTCTTTGGTCTTTTCCGGAGGAGAAAGAGGCAGCAAATCCTGCATATCAGCAATAGAACAACCAGTGAATACCAACATTGAAATAAGATGATTATGGTTTGTCAAGGAATAACACAACAATTCAGATGGGAAAAAATTAAAGAGCTTTAGAGGGTAACATTACCGGCCCAAGTTCTATTTCAAGAAACAACTTTAGCTCTGCATTATTTGACTTATTGGAAACTTCCCTCAACTGTCCAACCTACAAATACCATACAGGGAAGAGAAATAGTTCGTAAAATATGGAACGGGAAAAGTACGAATAAAATACGTACATGATTAATTCGGCAAAATGTTTGAAAAAGACAAATGAAAAGTTCAGACCCTATATAATATATGAATATAATTTAATTAAAACTTGTAATATATATTATTTTTATTCAATAATATGTTAAAAATACGTGTATAATATGTGAAATTTATTTGTATTATTGAAAATTTTGTAAAAAACATGTGTCTTAAACGTGAAGAATACATACGTACGTGTATGGTATGTTTGATTTTTAAAAAATGTGTATTTTAACAAATCTTTCATACATGTATGGAAAGCATAAGTATTTAAAAAAAATACATAAGTGCATGTATAATACGAGTATTATACGAGAAAATGCTAACTAGAATATACCACTGAATTACAAACTTTTGTGGGTGCCAGTCAATAGGGGAGAAGCTTCAATCTATATTTTCTCTGGAAAGCCTTTAAAATAGCTTTTTTGTTGATAGCAGTATTCATGTTTAATGAATTTTTACATGGACAATATTAACCTTGTTACTTTCACTAATTTCCAAAATGCCCTTTTGTATACTGAAATAGAAAACTGCTTGGAATCAGTACCTCCACTAATAGTAATCAAGATTTCAACTGTAATTTAACTAAATGAATTTACAACCACCAAAAATTTTTTATTACTCGCTTTTTTTTTTAATAATAGAAATGAAAGTTATTGAAAGAAAAAGAAGAGGAACACACAAGTGGATAAGAAATCCACAAGCCAAAAGAGCAACAACAGAAAAACAGACTAAAAAGACAAAGACAACAGCCAAACTACACAAAGACTGCTACACCAGAAAGACCCCAAGAAACCAAGAAGCAAAACAAACACTTCACATCACACAACAGCCATATCCCTCAATATAGTGGAGTAAGAATAATCTTTGAAATCTGAAGCGACAGAAGCCCATAAAGCTGCCCAGAATTTAACTCCATCCCATAATTCACCAACACCCACTCCCTCATACTCATAAAAAATCATCCTGTAATGCTCTATCCAAATGTTCCAAAATACAGACTACCAAGCAACCGCATAAGGTTGAAGCACGCTTCCCCCTGTCCCAAATGACAAAATGGGAACAGATAAGATCATAGCAACCTTTTGGAATAACCCAAACAGTCTTAACCTCCCTCAACAAGGTCCGCCAAAGACTTAATGAAAAGGGGCACTGTAAAAAAAAGGTGATCCACGCTTTCCTTACTCATTTTGCATAGAACACATCAGTGTGGAGACAAATACATGTACAGTCTTCATCTTTGGACAAGATCACACCAGTTTTTTTTATTACTCGTGAACCATGAATGGAATTACGCTTGATTACATTTACACATAGCATAAGAACCACGAACTCGTAGAACATATAACAGAATCAGTGACATAACAGGTAACAAGCTATAGGACTTACAGATTGTGTTTCCTCAAGAGGTGTCAGTGGTCGATTTGGCCGGTATGTATGGTTTTGACGCTTTGCCCACAGCCAGAAACGTTGAAATTGAACTGGTATACCAAACTCTTTGGCAACCTCTTCCTGAGGGTGGACTTCAATTAGAATGATACTGATCATTTGGATCCAACAACTACAATTTTACGTATAGGCTATAGCTCCAATTTCATTTAATTAAGCTCAACTGGGAATATCCCATAATTATTATGATTATCATATACTGGAACTGAAACCCCACTTCTTTATATGCTATAGGTCTTGCTGTTCCTCTTCAATACTGTTCATCACATTGTGCATCCTATTAAGTATTTTCACATTCTGGATTTACGATAACGAGTATTCAAGGCATCTCACCAACTATAATCTCTAGCTTGCACTGGAATCAAAAAGCCTCTCAACTTGATGAGAAATTTTACGATTTTGATTGCTGAACTTAATAAATTTGTGATGATCTAATTGATGAAATTAGCTCTAGATGCATGGATTATGAGACAGAAAGAATTTAGACAATACAGCAAAAAATAATAATTTGTCTTCTATTGAAAAATCTATTATATTCTTACCCCAAGAAGAATACGATGCCAAAGCCAACTTATATAAAATTAGTTTAAGATAAGTCAAGAAATGTATATCCATATTGATAACTTTCAGTACAGAAACTAGTAAGACAGTATGGAGTAAACGGTGTATACCTACACCTGAAGATTTTCAACATTTTCAATGCAATAAAGTTCAAGTGGGTAAACGCAGTACCTTAAAGAGGTTGAAGGGCATCTGCTTCTGAATACGGAAACTATGAACTTTGTCATGATCCACAAGATCAAAATAGATATTCTTTCCTATCTGTTCAAGCAGGTCCTCGTTTCGTGCAACCTAGAAACCCATAACAAAATCTGAATTAAATAACGTTACAGAAATCAAAGTTTACATATCTCAAACAAAAAGAACCGGGGGACAGAAAAGAATCGACAAGGGGTTGTAAATTTTTTAACCTTTATGATAGTATAAAGGTGCGCTTCAGCTTTTTCCTTTCTCTTTTGTTCCTTTTCTTCCTGTTCTTTTTTCAGCCTTATCTGGAATATGGTGTTCAAAGGACACATAAGCACAGCATGATTTACCAGCAAGACAAAGTAAAAATAAAATAAATAAAATTCTAAGTCGACAGAAATATTGTCAATCCCTCTTACCCTCAGATGTTCCGCAATGTCTTTCTCATCCACATTACAAATTATCTTCTCCTTGTCAATTTCACGTATATAAACAAGCATGTAGGCATTTGAATATTTTGTAAATTTAAATGGAGCATTGTTGAACCCAGGATTTGTCTGTGGTAACTGTCAAATGCAAACAGTGAAACATAGAGAACATCAGTAGAGGCAAAGAAAGTACAAATAAAACATGATAAATAACCGAAAATTGTACCTCTTCTTCACCACCATACTGCTCCTCTAGAGCCCTCTTCATATCTTCTTTTGTTACTCGTTCATCATCAAATTTAAACCTGAAAGCAACAAATTGCAAGGGACGTTAAATCTTCATAATTGAATAGACAAGGCATGGTATGCAATAATTCATTTGTGATTCTCAATGGTAAAATCAAACTAGTTAAGCACTTTCTTTATATCACATCAACCCTTCCAGTAGCAAAATTCCATAACACACTCCCAGCTACTAGATAACAATGGATTTTTGGAAAGGAAAAAAAAAAAATTGAAGCAGCTCCATTCCTAAATTAGCATACTTCCAAAACCGTCTCACATACTATTCTTTTTTATATTCTTGTGGGTCAACTTTAAAGATTATTGTTGCTCAGCCTAGTCAGTGCCACTTTGGTGCAAAGTTATTGCTTTCTTTCGCAGTAATTTTGACTCCCTAGAAGTCCAACAAGCATAAATTCATTCAAGCACAACATTAACCAATTGTATCCAAAAACAATTTTCATTGGTCCACAACCCCACTACACTTTTCTTCATTGCAGAAGACCTGTAGGGATCAAGAGACTCTTGCTTGCCACTAGCCATCACAATATGGCACTCTAGCATATTCAAATTAATGAAATAGAAAAATGCTACATTAATCTAGAGCAGCAAAACTCAAACATTACTTGGTAAGCTCTCCCTGTTTATCCTTATCTCACTCATCCCTCTTTCAATCGGTCCGTCTTTATCTATTATATACAGGTCCACCAAAGAGATAAGGTCATTGGGTCTGTCATTTACCACAATTGAGTGTTGCCCTCTTAATATCAATCTTTCAAATCCAAACAGCTAGCTCCCTCATCACTATTAAGGGACCAGTCCGATCCATCCGCCTGAAAATTCAACTCTCTCTCTCTCTCTCTCAATTAAATTGCCTTCCTCGTCCTTCAACTTATTCATCAACTTGTTCACCTTTCTACTTGCGAAACAACTTTGTTCATTATCCCACTATTTGATCCAATGAACTTTAACATTTTGTCTCCAAGTAAATTGAAGAAGGGCCTACATTTAGAAAAATGAATCTGAAAAAAAATTAAAAATTAAAAATTAATAGTGCTATCCTTCGGAAAAACTCAGTTTTGTTGATGTTGTAGATATCACGTTAATCTGGGTAGTTCTTAAAGTGCACTATAGGTACAAACTTACATTATTTTGTTTACAAGCTTTTAAAAGGCAAAAGGGCAAAAAAAAAAAAAAAAAAAAAAAAAAAAAACTAATGAAAAATATTAACCAGATATGTGACAAGTTCTTGATGCAAACAATTTAAACATAGTGACTACAGAAAGAAAGAATGTGCACACCACTGATCAGAAAGGGTTGGCCTGATATATGCATAGTAGTGCCCACCATGCACCCCACCACTGTGCACCAAAACACTGCAAACAAATAAGAACAAGCATTAGTAACCTCCATACACAGCCAGTATGCAATGGCCATGCATATACGAACTTGTTGCAGTAGCAATCACTAAAAATGGCCATAGTATAACCGACATCTAATTTTGACGCAGAAAACATTAACCATGAACATTCTATATTGCAGTATGGTTAGACAAGGAGCAGGTGTCATGGTAAAACCACTTGAAGCATGGATAGTCCAGATATTAATACAGCCCTGTTACATCGTGATCCTAATTATCCATAAATTATGTTTGTACCCCATTTATGTTTTACAAAACTTCGTTTCTCATAAAAAATAAAAGAAAAACAGCAATGCAAATAGAATAAAATAAAAAGATGTGTTAGTTTATGCATAACTAACACAGAATTGGATTGCAGTACAACCAGTCACTTTCTCCAAAAGTAGACATGGAAATGATGCAACCATCTACATCAGTCTATCTAGGGAACTAGACATACATACCATATAAACAAAACATTCCACCAAAAGAAGGTATAGCAGTCTTAAATAAAAATAAAGTTAGATTACTAATACCTATGAAGAGTGTAAAGGTTGCGAACGCTCCTGTCAGCATCCGGGGATAGATATTTCCCGTTCTCCCTATCAAGATCAAGTTGCAAGGGGAACTCATAGCGATCATTTATCTGTTGGCAATCAGCACACCATACGATTCCAAGTAATTAATTGTAACATAAATGATACAAGTATGAGAAACAAAAAAAATACCAGCTAAGAAATTACGTTATAAGAGACATATCAAATGTGTTGGTCTTAATTCATATGGGCAAAGAAAATCAAATTTTAAAAGAAAAACAATATCTTAAAGTTGACTTCAAAATCTTCACAGAATGATATTGCTCAATGGTTACATGATTTTCTGAAAACATTAAGTAACTTGATTAAGGGCATAAAGTTCTAATTATTTAAACAAATCTTCTATTTACAAGAGCTAAAATAGACCTAACAAATGGGAAGTTGCAATATGCAATTATAAGAAACTAGATAGCTTTCTTCAAACCAAACAGTTCCCTCAACCAACCTATGAATGTTTTTTATTAATATGTCCCTGAAAATATTATAATGAGCAAGATTTTCTAGCAGTGGCTACAGCATGCTAGGGGTTGGCAAAGGCTTTTTGCCGCCAAGGTAGGTAAACTAGAGTTGGTGAAATGCTCATTATTGTAAATTGGGATCCCTCAAACAAACAGCACAAAATCAAGAGCCTTGCAACTCATTTGTGCTGAAACAGCACTCTACGGTTCCTACTGAATGACTTGAAGAGTAGTTTACTTCCAAAGACTGAGCATGCCCACAAGAATAAAATATTTGATATAGCACTTCCCCCAATATAGGGAAAAATATACAAGGTATTTATAATAAAGGGAAATCAAGTTGGCTTAATTCCAAGATCTTGAAGGCCATGTGCATTGATGGTAGTTGGAATACACAACTGCCCAAAGTAAAAGGGAAGAGGATACTAAACTCAAAAAATCCAAACAAAAATTTATAACCTCATTCATAATTCTTCGTATCAATAAGTAGAACTCAACTCTAAATTATCCAATCAATATGCTAATGTCCAGGAAAGATACCATAGTGTAATAAGAAACCCTAAATTTATATATCCAATTATAATAAAATATCAAAGATACCCTAGTGTAATATGAAACCCTGAGATATATTTTATATGTGTGTGTGTGTGTGCGCGCACATGCGCTTCCTTATTCGTGCATGCATTCCCCAACTCATAGTTACACAATATGTATGAAAGGTTTTTGTGAAGACAGATTAATCTATCAACTACTCACCTTTACCATGGTGTCCCGCATAAAATCATACTCAAAACGTTTTAGCTGAAGTTGAAGGACAGGTGGAAAATCAATGAATAGGACACCCTTCTTAGCATCCTAAAAAGGTAATAAAAGAAAAATACAAAATATTATTAGAAACCAACTTCAAGCCTTCAGAAAATAACAAACATTGATATTCCAATGAATTTAGGTGGGACATATAACAATTACAGTTACAATAAACAGCCCCGCCACCCAAAAAAAACATGGGTTGAATGGTGATGATGATCCCGGTAAAGTCACTAATGTTGGTCAACATTCCAAAAGAAACAGATAAACCAACAGGAAAATTTCAATGTCATTTACCTGTAAACCATATTGTTCAGCATGATACTTATTATCACCCTCAAGGCGTTCCACTTCCACATACTTATCGAATGAAGCATAAATATCCCGACAGCCTTTGACATCCAGTTGAAGATCTACAAATAAATATATGGAATCTTCCATAAGAAGACCTACAGTATTTTTGTTCAATTGCACAGTAATCTACATCAACCTCAATCACTTACCATAAAATGATTCTTTTCTCGTCGATTTATAGTCCACATTGATGCATTCAATATAGTTCATCTGGTGCCCTTCAAATAACTGCTGTATTGTACCCTCCACAACAGTTCCCTGTTCCAGTAAACAAAGTTCAATCCATAACCTCCAAAATTGACAAATAAGGTGCAAAGCATGAAGTCTGATATAGTAAGAACTCCATACTTTCATTTTGTCTTCAAGCTTTTCAGAAAGAACCCTATTAAGTTCTTGGACGTCATGCTGCATAAATGAATCATATGCATCCCATCCGAATGACTTTGTCAGCTCTTTGGTCGCTACACTAGTATCATTGTACTGAAGTTTGTAGAATAGGCTTTGCAAGGCCAGAGGGATGCTTCCAGATGGATTATCATTCTCCGTTGTTGGCATATGATACACAGCCTAAAATTACAATTTGAGATATGGGGCTTCCTTGTACACAAGGTTATTGGGAAAAATTATGTACAGAAATTATGCTAACCTTTCTAAAATAAGGAATATGGTACAAAGTCTGAAGGAGAGAGTTCATATAACAAGTAGCTCCTTGGTTTTTCAGTCCAACATAACCAGTTTCCTTTTTAGAGTCATGTGACCAGTAATCAATAACTCTACGAACAGCAACATCAGCTTCAACTATGCATGTATCATTCACAATATAACCTCTACCAGGATCGTATAATTCACCAAGAGGCATGAACGAAGTGAAACCCCAGTCACTCTCCCGTGCATTAAACTGGTGCTGTGTTTCTGCAATAACGCAACACAAAGAAGTAAATACAAATAACTACATATGAAATTTTAATACACACGCAATCAGAAAGGTAACGACAAAGCAGTGGCTAAGGCCCACATGATGAAAAACTGATTCTCATTCAACAATATGAAATATTCCATCTTGTTACAAAAAAATCAAGGATATTTTTAATATCACTTAACAAACCTGTAACACTGGGAGAACAGCTATGATACTGAAATCATCTAATATTCTACGTAATGAAATAGTTAAAAGAGGGTCAGATTATAGAAATTTCCATGACAAAAAAATGCAAGTCATTTTCTTCTTCGTAAAGTTCTTGGTCCTTGTCTAGCTAGGACTTACAAGATTGGATGCAGATGTGGCAATACAAGTGTCAAAAAGGCATTTAATCAATAAAGAGTAAGGTGGAATATCATATCAAACACAACATAAAATGTATGCATAATCTTAACAAAGATCACATACACAAACACACATCTTGAAAGAAACAAATCAAAGCAACATCATAACAACACATCTTGGTCCCATTCTGCCATATTAAACAAAATCTAACATTATTTATTTCCTTTCTTTTTTTTCTCCAAAACATGTATGTTTCATATTTACAAGATCTGGTCAGAAAAGGCAAGAAAACTACTCTTCACATGTTAACTGAGCATACCTTTACGTTTTGCATCTTTTATATATAGGTAACTGCCCTTAATTTCCTAACTAGAGTCATGGAAGAACAGGTAGGCAAGGATCCAGGTTTGATCCAAACACTACATTAATTGCTATTTTATTCAACATCTCAATGATACAATGATGACTCTGGTCAGCTCCCCATGCCTCATCTTTGGAAAGAAAGTTTCTTTGTTCTAATTTCTTCCAAAAAAGAAAGTAGTGTGGCTGAACATGTCAAAACAGGTGCATGTCTTAAATTTTTTCTTTCTTTTCACGCCCCTTTTGTTCACTTGGTGAGAATCTGAAGTAATGCACATGTATTCTTGAATAAACTCACGATGTGAGACTAACGAATCCGGCTATTTACACAATTTACACATATATGTGAAATGCCATAACAATTTACCGAGGCACATCTGAAGAGTTTATAACTCCCACAGACTGTTCAGCAAATACAGCATAAAATGGATACAGGTACCACATCATATGCACCACAGTTTTATCCCCTCATTCATTGCACTTCAACCATTAGGACTTGATATGAAGATGTCTAAAGGAAAAGATGCATTGCAGTCCAATTTTATAAAACTACTAAAACATTATAATTTATTTCTAATAGGAACATCAGTGGCAGAGAAAGTACCTTTTCTAATTGAATATTTACTATGAAGTTGATTGACAATAGACAAGCTAAACTGGGCATATCTACTCCACCCATAAGGCAAAGTTCCCGAATCTGCAACATCTAGATACATTGACAGATGATCCACATTGTTCCCTTTTGGGAAAATTAGTATCCGCCTGCACAGTGCATGTGAAATATGATCGGTCATAACAAATCAAGTACCTATATCAAAATTACCAACTCAAAAGAGATTTAAATACCATTTGTAGCCTCCAACAAGGAAAATATCAGAATATAGCTTCTTGGTATTAAGCCTTGAAAAGCTCTCAATTGTCCACGTAAATCTAGCTGACAATGGATCATCCACTGACTGAGCATCCACTGTATTGTTAGTTTCTGCTTGAGCTGCCAAAAGTAGTTAACCAAGAAATGTTTGATTGTCAAGAACAGCAGAAGAAAAGAAAAACCAGTTAAGTGTTATATCTCAACTTTTGTATTATAAACCCAAGAAACTACACAACTTAAGGCAAAATAAACCAATCTGGTAAGCAGTCCTAGTTATGCCTTTTCTATTCGTTTCTTTCTATAATAAAAAAAAAAATTGGTTAAAAACTGCCCAAGGAGCACAACCCCAGTACACTAGTGGCCCATTTTTCATCTAAGAAATTCATAAAAGAAAATGATATAGTAACCTAACTTTTTGATTACTCCTCCTTGAAATTATAATCCTCATTTTTTCATGTGAGTAGTAAAACTTTGCCCATTCCATATAATTAATTGGCTTAGGGGAAGTGAATTCTGACTTTCTATAATTAATTCGCTAATTTGTATTACTCTTATTCTGTATTCCTCAGTTTTCTCAGCAGCCAAGCGGTAAAAGGACTCACAAATTCTCAGTCACCTCTGTAATGCATAATTATCAGCATTTGCAGCTTTATAACCAATACAAAAAGTTCACAACTAAAAATGGAAAGTAAAAAACAAATAAAAAAACCCTCAACTATGCCCAAAAACTACTTCTGCTGTGCCTAGAGCCAAACAAGATGGAACCTTGACATAAAACTTCACTGCTTAACATTTTCAGAAGTTTCTCGGGAAACAAACAGAAAGGAAGGAAGAAAGAGAGAAATTGGGTATAAGCAAAAACTAAATAAATAAACAAATAGAAAGAGGGAAAAAAAAAAAAAAAAAAAACCTTCCTCCATGGGCTGAGGACCATCGGGGAACTCAGAGTGCGGGACCAGCATCTCATCGTCCTCCTGCTGTTGCTGCTGCTGCTGCTGCAAAAACAAGGTCAAAATGAGAGCTCCGATCTGCTAATTGAAACCCTAGGAAAACATTCGTACACCTAAACGAAATCGTTTTGAGATCGCATTTTGACGGGTTTAGTAGTTACATCTAGCGGCGGAGGAGTCATCAGAGTCATGGACGCGGGAAGGCCGTCTGATCGACGAATCCGAGAGACCTGTGTAGCTGCTGAGAGAGAGAGAGAGAGAGAGAGAGAGAGAGAGAGACTGAGATATTGAGCCTGCAAGTTATTAAAAATTTAGAACATTAGAGAAAAGGGCTTTGCTGCTGGTTTTAGCTTGAGATGGGACAGTTTCGGGATTTCGTAAAATGGTAGAGGAGGAGACCGGAGACGAGAAAGGCAATAAATCAAAATTATTGAGACTTTACTTTTGATTTTTTTCTTTTAATTTTTAATTTTATAACTTTTCCCATTCCAATTTTTCCAATCAAACTTGAGCTATGTGTCAAATGCCACTGCCAATTGGGTCTAGCCCAATAAAAAATTGTATTAACTTGTTAGCGAAATTTTATAGTGAGGGACTATATATAGACTACTCATGTGGACTTTTATATTAGTCACATGATCATTTCATTGAACTTAAGTGAAGTTACTATTAAGATGAATCATGTGGCTAATATGAAGGTCTATATCTATGGTCCATATATGGCACCCTCACCATATAATGATTCTAATTTGTAGACCTTTGGGCTCATGTTCGAACTCTGTAGTACCTTGATAGTATGTGTAGAAAAAAAAAATCTCCATCCTCATAACCAGAGAAATAAACTCAAAATTCAGATACAAGTCAATTCCTCAATTAACATACATCAATTTTCTTATTTGGATATAAATAAAGAAATTTAGAAATTTCATGTGTTAAAACACTTGGATGTTGGAGGTCATGAATAACAAAGAATTGTTCTTTAGTGCGGTTAGTTAGGTCATAGAAAAACTGAAAAAAAAAAAAAAATGCCCTTAGGCAATGAAGCAGCAGTGTGATGACTTAGGAACAGTAGTGACAATGTCATGAACGGTTCGTGAGAAAGGATAAAGTAGTAAGGGCTAGTTTTGTGCATGATGTGAAGATATCAACAAAAGTGGTCGACTCTAGAACAATTGTGTTGGATTTGACTATAAACATAAATTTGCAAAGCCATAAGAGAAGAAAGACAACATACTCATGTTGGCATGGTGACCTTCGGTTGAGTGTACCACACTAAAGGTGTTGAAATTGGTATTCTTATTTAAATATATATATATATATATATAATTCAATAATTCAATAATGGGAAATAGCTCAAAATGCCACCCATTTTATAATTTTTTTGTGAAAATACCACCCCTCCCCAAAATTTTTAAAACAACCACCTATAAATACATCTTTATTGTCGACTGATTGCACCCATATCACATTTTCTGAAATTTGGTTCTCTCTCAACTTGCTCAGACCCCTTTCTCTTTCTGTCTCTCTCTCTGTCTCTCTCTTTGCTCTAGCGCAGCTCTCTCTCTCTCTCTCTCTCTCTCTCTCTCTCTCTCTCTCAGCTTTGTCTTGCTCTCTGTTCTGAATCATGAACCCCTCCCTCGACCCCATATTTTAGGTATGCCTTCTGAATAGCTGCTTGCAACCTTGAAGTTCTACTGGATCGCTGACCTCGAATAGGTAGTGTTGATAGTTATTTTCTTAATATCTGTTGGATTATGTGAAATTGGTTTTATTTTGATTGCTTGGTTTTCTGTGAAATTGGTTTTGGCTGTAATTGTTTTGGGTTAGGTTTTTTGAATCTTCATGCTCATCCTTCTGGGTTTTTACCAATTGCATTTAGATTGCTCTGGATATATGAATCTTGAAACTTTGGATTTTCCATTTGATGTAGTGGATTTGTATGTGTGATTGTGATGAATCCTTGTTCACTGTTGTGTTAGTGTTGTATTGCTGTTGTGTTCCTGTTATTTTGCTGTAGTATTGCTGTTATATTGCTATTATATTGATGTTATATTGCTGTTATATTTCCATTGTATTGCCTGATTATTGTGGTTGTATTGTGTTAATGAAATAATTTTTTTCATGGTCAGAAATGGAAACAATCGTTATTCTGGTTTGCTACAATGGAAAATGGGTAACCTCAAAGAAGATATGCAAATATGAAGGGGGTGCATCAAAAGGCTTAATAGTTCCACGAACCATCACATTTGCTGAACTGTTGGATCGTGTGCATCAGATTAGTAATACAAACAACAGGGAAGATAAGGTTTGCTTAAAGTTCTCAGTTTTGGCCTCGAATGAGTAGAAGCACATAAATATTGAGGACGATGATGATGTCAAATTTTTAATGAAGCGATCTAAAAGTGTAGCCTTGGTTTTCCCTTTGCGGGATAGTATTGTTAGGGTTCGGTGACGATTTATTTTGCATGTCTAAAATGCAGTCTGGAATGGATGTTGTTCGGCTTAATCTTCATATATGTAATTCTTGTATTAACAATTGACACAAATTAATCTCGTAATCATCCCATTATTAACTAGTAATGAGTCAAGATAAGTAAATGAAATGAAACAAAACAAGAAACCCAAAATAAACACAAACAACAATTTCTAGTACCCTTTTATCGCCACTATATCGCTACTGTATCACCAAGGTATTGCCATTTTATTGCTTTTTAGACAGAAACGAATTATGCACTTCCTCTGTTTTTTAGTTTTGCCATATGTCCATTTTTTGACCTTTAAGTTTTCTACCCATTAAAAAATAAAATATTTTTCTTAATTAATTGTTTCTGATTCACCGGTTCTTATTTGTTTTCTGTTGAAAGGGGTCAGTTAATAAAAAAAAATTAAGATATATAAAATAAAACTTAAATAAAATTTGCATTCTAATTATTACGTATTAAAATAATTTATTTATATCTTTTATATCTATAGAGCGAGGATAAATAATTACACCAAGTTCTATATATGATTGGATTGAGCATAGAAAAATAAAGAAAACTACATTGACCAAATGTCAAAAATGGATACAAAAAAGAGTAGAAGTCAGTGGAAACGAACACGTTGTTTCAAACAAGTAAACTGTTATACCTCCATAAAGAGCAAGTATGTTTATATGTTGAGCAGTACGAAATAGTTGAACTTCACAATCTAAAGAATAAGTATGCTAACCACAATTGCAACTCAAAAAAAAAAACCCAAAAATGGAAACAATTTATGTCCCATGTAAGGCAATTAGTCACCGCCACCGACTGTACAATATTATATTTCATCATGTACAACATGGCTGAAGACCTTGGAAATTATTTCACCCTACTACACAGAATACCTAAACCAAATAGCTCTATCAAAATGGATGAATGACCATATAAAGTACCTCTAGCACAGCTTCGATGTCTGCATCTTCATATAAATGATTTCCTGACATAATTAAGGAGCACAGTGAATTCCCAAGTGATAAGTGAAAACTGAACTCAATTCACTGACATTATCATATTTACCTCATGTATATGCCTCCCCCCTTAAAGCCTCAATCGCAAGCTTGAGCCAGTAATATGTGATCTTCGAAGGGTGCCTAATGTAGAGACTATAAACGAACACTTACAATTTCCCTTCTTTGGATGAAACAAAACAACAAACAAACTCATAATCCAATTGCATAAATTGCCAAAACCATTAAAACCACAATGGAACGGGAATAAAACCATAATAAAATAGCAATAAAACAGCAATACGATACCAATAACAACATCAATTTCAAACAAAGAACAAAGAACACACTCTTTCACTGTTTCAAACAAGGAATCATCACAATCAAATAATTTCAGAGAAACCCCTAAACTAATTTCATAGAAACCCATTAACCCTATACCAATTTCAGAGAAACCCCTAAACCCTAAACCAATTTCATAGAAACCATACACCCTAAACCAACTTCAAAACCCAAAGAAAATGATGATGAACCGTACCTTCTGGATGAACAGACATCGCTGAGGGAGGAAGACCACTGCGTCAGAGAGAGAGAGAGAGAGAGAGAGAGAGAGAGAGAGAGAGAGAGCAAAGAGAGACACAAATATGCACTAGAGCAAAGAGGGAGACAGAGAGCTGCGTTAGAGAGAGAGCAAAGAGAGAGACATAGAGACAAACAGAGAGAGAAAAGGGGGTTGAGTGAGCTGAGAGAGAACCAAATTTCTGAAAATGTGATATGGGTGCAATCAGTGGACAATAAATATGTATTTATAGATGGTAGTTTTAAAATTTTTGGGGAGGGGTGGTATTTTCACAAAAAATTATAAAATGGGTGGTATTTTGAGCTATTTCCCTTCAATAATTGCCTTAAATTACCTTTATTAATAGGAGTTATTTTCTATTAATATGCGCTGATTTTCTCAACTGATGTATCTACTGTCTTTAAAACCCACGAACGTCTCTTTTGTGGTATATTATGTATATATATATATATATATAGATATGATATAGCTAGGAGAGAAAAAGGCACAGACGATACCTCCTACTTTCTTCCTCTTCATATCTTTCTCTTATTTCCTAAACCAAGTTTTTTGAGCAACATAGAAAGGTGTTTGTATTTGGGTCCTTTCTCAGTGCAAGGAAGAACCTATACAAAGGAGATTATGGAGCTATTTTATCCTGGGGACGTAGTGGCCTTTTCTGAATTGCTTGCACAAATTTGACAAAGCCGCGAAACGTTTTAAAGTGACTTAGTACACAACTCATCCTAAGAATCGTTCACAGCTTCACATCGAATTTTTCCAAGTAATATTGTTCTTTTAATTTTCTCTGCTTCAACAATTTTAAGACGATTCATTTGCCATGGAAGCTGTAAACAATTCATTCACCCTTGACCTAAACAAACCTTCCAAATTTAAGCGTCTTCATTTTAAACGACGGAGGCAAAAGATGTTGTTTTACCTTACAACGAAAAAATTAGCTTCTATCTACACATATGTTAAACCATATGCCTTTGACAATCCCACTCTTGAACAAACTTGGGCCTTGCAGATATGGACTGAAAATGATTTCTTGTGTAAGAACTATATTTTGAATGGTTTATCTTTAGGCTTATTATTCTTCTTATCATACTACTAAAGAATTGTGGGATGTGCTTAAAAAAAAAAAATGATACAGAAGAGGCTGGTGCAAAGAAATTTGTTGTCAGTCGCTATTTGAAGTTTCAAATGGTGGATGAAAAATCAGTAGAAGCACAATATCATAAACTACAGAAAATTGCACATGAAATTATTGTTGAAGGCATGAATTTAGATGAACAATTTCAGGTGGCTGTTATCATTGACAAGCTGCCTCCTAGCTGGAAAGATTTCAAGAATGCTCTACTTCACAAGACCAAAAGAATTTTCCTTGGAAAGCCTGATTACTCTTCTGCGTATTGAGGAGGAGGCCAGGAAACATGACATGAAAGAAGAAGTTTTGCTCGTCTCCAACAGCAAGAAAAGTCACCAACTCCAACAGGAATCAAACCCCAGCTACTCTGAAGACAAATAGCAAGAATATGAAAAATCAAAATAGGAACCACAAGAACAACAACCAGAATCTATATGGTCAACACAACCAAAGTCGGAATCCTCAACACTATCAGAATCGAAATCTTCATCAGAATCAGAATAGGAGTCAACCCGCCTCACGTGATGATGATTCAGGACAGTTTCTATGTCATAACTGTCACAAGCCAAGGCACTTTTCCGGGAACTGCAGGAATAGATCTCGCCCTGCTCCTCATGTGGGTAGACACTGGCACTTCTCACCATGTTTGCTATAATCGTGCTTTTTTTCAAGACCTATTATGTGATTGATGACAAGAGAGTGTTGTTGGGTGATTCTCACACAACACTTGTTGTTGGAACTGGGGAAGTAGAATTAAAGTTTACTTTTGGGAAAGATAGTCATCCTCAAAGATGTTCTACACACTCCAGAAATAAGGAAGAATCTGGTCTCAGGCTATCTTCTCAACAAGGCTGGTTTTACTCAAACAATTGGAGCAGACTTGTATACACTTAAAAAAAAATGGTATGTTTGTTGGTAAGGGCTATGCTACTGATGAGATGTTCAAATTGAATGTTGATGCTAATAAAAGTTCTTCTTCTGCTTATATGTTGTGTTCTTTTAATACTTGGCATGCTAGAATTTGTCACATTAACAAAAGGCTTGTTAAAAATATGAGTAAATTAGGATTTATTCCTGAAATGTCGCTAAATGACTTTGAGAAGTGTGAATTTTGTAGCCAAGCTAAAATTACCAAATCCCCACATAAATCTGTTACTAGAGTATCTAAACCACTTGATCTAATTCATTCTGACATTTGCGAATATGATGGAGTGTTAACTAGAAAAGGGAAACGATCATTTTTATTGATGATTGCTCTAATTATTCTTTTGTTTATCTCATGAAAAATAAAAGTGAAGCAATTGATATGTTTAAGATTTTCATAATTGAAATTGAAAATCAATTTAATAGGAAAATTAAGAGATTTCGCAATGACAGAGGTCAACAATATGAATCTGGTGTGTTTGTTGATCTGTATAAATCTCTTGGTATTATTCATGGAACAACTGCCCCTTAATTCAATAATTCAATAATTGTCTTAAATTACCTTTATTAATAGGAGTTATTTTATATTAATATGGGTTGATTTTCTCAAATGATGTATCTGTTGTCTTTAAAGCCCACCAACGTCTCTTTTGTGGTATATGATGTATATATATATATATATATATATATTTGATATAACTAGGAGAGAAAAAGACATAGATGATAGCTGCTGCCTTCTTCCTCTTCATATTTTCCCTCATTTCCTAAACTAAGTTTTTTGAGCAACATAGAAAGGTGTTTGTATTCGGGTCCTCCCTCAGTGCAAGGAAGAACCTAGACAAAGGAGATTCTGGGTTGTTTTGTCATGGAGACGTAGTGGCATTTTCTGAACTGCTTGCACAAATTGGGCAGAGCAACAAAATGTCTTAAAGAAAGCAACTTAGTACGCGACTCATCCTAAGAATCGTTCACAGCTTCATATCGAATTTTTCCGGGTAATATTGTTCTTTTAATTTTCTTTGCTTCAACAAAAGGTAGTTTGGAAGGTTATGTTGTTGAAGGTGTTTTTGTTGGTCATGGTGCAAAGGTGGAATTTAAGTTTGTTGATACCAAATATTCATAGGACCCACCAAAAAGAGCCCAAGCAATAAAGCCCAAAATTACCTGAAGAGGTAATTGAAGCCAGCTTGCTAAAAATCAGCCAAAGACACCTTACTTGCACCTAAGGAATGCCAATCATGCCCAACAAAGGTCTATACAATTGGGCATGATGCCCCCAAACTTCTTACGCCTCATCTCAAAGGCCTACGTATAGGCTATTTAAATGCCAATAAAGGCCCACATAATATTTAACTAAACACGATTTCCCCAAAATGGAGGGACATATGTCAGGCTACTACTGATCACCCACTCAAAAGATGCCACATCATCAAGAGCTCCTTCTCACATCGAAACAGGAAAAGAGTAAGCTCAAACTTTCCTTGCATAAAAGGGAAGTATTTTTCACCTAAAAAGGTAATCTGAACTTTCTCTATACTTAAGTACAATACTTTTAGCCATCTTCTTTAAGGCACAAAGACTAACTTAGGAATTGGATGGTGGTTGGTGGAACCCATCTAGAGCTGGCATTTTTTACCGAGATACCGTAAAATCGCAATTTCACTAGAACCAAACTGTAATGTCGCGAAAACCGACCGCAATGTGCAAGCACAAGGAAATAAAAGATCAATTGTTAGTATAGATATGCAAGTACAAGGTCGTTCCCAAAAGGATTGAGTAAAATTCCAATTAATCAAATATAAGAGAAACGGAAACAAAGGTGGAAGATAGAGAGATGGTACATGGCAAGGGAAGTTTTGAAAAGTGAATTGGCAAAAGTTGATTTTGATTAAAGCAAATAAAAGCAAACAAGGAAAATTAAAGAAATTTTTCAATAAAATATAAAAGAATGGTTTTGGAAAAGTTTGTTAACAATATGATAAAATACCAAGGCTTCATATTCAATCATTAGTCTTCTTACTCATATTATCGAGGCAAGTGATTAATCCAATGAGTTAATTGGTAAAGATTCCGTACCTAAGTCTATTTTAACGCACTTAAGCCAAGTTTCCCTAAGATATGATTACTATGCGTATTATGGCATAGGTTAAACACATGAGATTCATTAAGTTTTCTAGAAACAAGGAATCGTATGAAGTCTTAATCTTTAATAGAGCATCAAGTTCTTCACAATTTATAATCCCAAGAAGCTTTGAAACATGCAACTTATTAGGTCTACATGTATCCATCTTATCACCTAGATGCAAGCCCTACAAATGGCCAATCAAAAGAATTCAACACTTCGAATAAATTTAAATAGAGATTATAAATCTATCAACACAACTCATTAAATCAAAAACTCAACATTTAATAAAACAAATAATTAAACTAAGGCATCCTCTTAGCCTTGGCCAAGAGGCCTAGCTAGATATAGTCATCGGATCACAACAAATAAGCATAGAAAAATAATATTACATCCTTTGACTGAAGTCTCAATAGAGACCGGCCACTCCTTCACAATTTCACCATGTAGGCTTGTCAATGTGTCTTATGGCACAAAAAAGAGAGGTATTTATAGGCTCTCAAAACTTCCAAGATTAGCAAGTAGAATCCCTCTTTAAATATGATTTGTGTCCTTTTCTTTTTTTCTTGAGAACTAAGTAATCCTTATTTGAGAAGGAGATTGACCTATTCAACTTTCTAATTTAGACCAAGACACACCCATCCCATTGGGCTCATCTAGAATCTTCTAATAAGCCTTATCTTCATCTTGGAAAGCAGATTAAGTCCCAATTAATTACTTAGATAAATAGATAACCCGAGTAATTGATCTAATTCCCTCACAGAAACTCCAACTTTGAACAGTAGTCACACAAAACGCGATATCTTCTTCTTCATACTTCAGAACCTCAAATCGTAAAATTCTATAGAAACTAGACATCCAAGTTCCAACCATATTAGGATTGTAACCTGATTCATCCAAAGAAAGTACAAACTATTTTGTAAAGTCGAATGATCCGCACAGGCAGTTTTTGAGAAAATGGTGTATAATGCACCAAAGACTACCTTAAAAATCTCCAAATTAATTCCTTTGTTTAATTTTACCTACAAAAGAATAAAACAAGGTAAATAACTAATAAATAAGAGAAACTAAGGATAAAAAAATAAGAAAATGAGTACTCAAATGATATATAATTATGAGCTTATCATGGACCAACCGCAATGTGCGATTGTCGATGCAGTTTCACAAATCCAAATATTGTGGTATACCGCAAATATATTTAATTAAATGTTTATAATTAGTTTATATTAACTAACAGCCTTTAGATGAATATAACGGCTAGGATTTATTATCTTCGATCAATTCTAGCCGTTAGATCGATCTCACTCATCTCACCTTTCTCTCATACTCGATCGATCTCACTTCTCTCTCTCAAACCCTTTGTGTGAAAACCTCCTCAACCTCTCTCAACCTTGTCAAATCTTTCTCTCAGTCAACCAACCTTGCCACCTCTCTCTCTCAGTCAACCTCGCCTCCTCTCTGTGTCACTCATCATCGTCTCTCTCAACCTCGTTTACCTTTTCATTGTCTTTTTCTGTCTCATTGTAGTCTCTCTCTAGTCTCATGTTAGTCTCTCCCTGTCTCGTCACATCCTTCTAGAGAGCCATCTCTGTTGTTAATATGTTAACTCGCAATTGTACGGGCCAATTAGTAATATAGCAAGACAAGTACAAGGTCGTACCCACGAGGACTGAGAAGTTAAAATTAGTTATGTACTTAGATTACCAAATTCAAGAAAGTAGGAGGTTAAGTCTAAAATAGAATTTAAAGCAAGAGTGATTGTAATTGTTGAACAAATGAGGCAAAACGAAATTTCAAACAAAAGCAAAGTGAGCAAATGTAACAAAGAGTGTTTTTGTGGGCTGGAAAACAGATCGAGACTAGGCATTCGATTCACCATAACAATTCAATTCTAGGTTATAAGGAGTCAAGTGACAAGTCTAATTCAGATTCAAAGATTGATTCTAGCTAAAGTATAATTAGGCCATGGTGTCTGGTCCTAACCTTGTGTTCCTAATTCCCTAACTTGATCATTTGTTGTCTAACCTAAATTAAACATTAGGAACTCATTAAGCATAGAAGAACAATTTAAACAACCAAGCATGTATCTAATCCCTGTTGTCGAATGTCCATCCATACTTTTCTTATTCATAGTTCAATTTGAATCAAAGCATGGTGTCTACTCTTGATTCAAACCAAGATAGCTAATATACAAGTTCTAATGGTGATCAATCATCCAAACAAGCATATTAACTGATAAGCATAATGAATAAGAACATGAATCATGAATCAAACTTGAAACTCAAAACTTCAACTTATAAACCCAGAATATTCATGTTAGGTTACATCGAAGTCCTAGTTATGAATTTAGCTACTCATAATGGAAATGAAACTTAAACAGAAATGAGAAAACATAATGAATGTAATAAGAGTGGAAAAACCCATTTCTGAAGTTACTTGTGGTGTCCAAGGCTTCTCCAAGTGCTTCTCCACACCTAATGCTGCTCCAAGACCCTCCTCACATCTAGAGTATGGCAACTAAAGAGGTGATTTGGGATGAGTTTGGGTGAGTGGTGATGGCAGAGAAAGAGGAAATTCGTAGGGAAATGGAAGGAAGGCTTGTTGGAGCTGTTTTGGTGATTTGGGACTGAATGAAGTGTTTGGGGAAGGATGGGAGTGTTAGAGGATGGCTGAAGTGAATTTTAGGCTGAATGGAGTGACATCCCTTCAATGAGTGTGCATCACTCATTTTATAGAGTGCAAATTCGTGCTCCTCCTTTGGCTGGTGAAGCACACCCATTCCTAGCTGTTCCCATTTGTCTGAGCTGCCCATTAGGTTCCCATGCTGCTGATTTGATGTGTAGCCCATGCCTCTAGGAATGTTAGCTGCCCATGCCTCTTGGAATGTCAGCTGCCCATGCCTTCTGAGTTTCCATGCTGTCTTGTCAGCACATGGCTCAACAGCTAGCAGTTGCATTCCTGAGCATGGTGTGCATTTTGATGGGCTCACGGATTGGGGTTGACTTAATCAATTGATACATTTGAGTTGTCCATCTTGAAGTTCAGACTCTCATCTTTCCAAGCACATATTATATGGGCCAATCAAAGTTGGGAGAAAGACGTTAAGGCCGAAATGAGTTGCCAACCCAGTCTGCTCGTTTTTGCACCATTTTGCATCTTTTCTTATCCAAAGGCACCATTGCTACCTAAGGCTCAATGAACTGAATGATAAACAGAAAAGGGATTAAAAGCACACGTTTGACTCAATAACATAACCAAATCATAAGTTAGAAGGGTACAAAATGATATGCAATTGTGAACTGATCAAATACCCCCAGACCTAGATTTTGCTAGTCCTCGAGCAAAACAAAAGAAAACAAAGTTAAAAACAAAACAAGAAGTTTAACTAAACCACTTCTTCGGGTAACTCGTTTGCATTGAGCATATGCAACAAGCCTTTAAACCTGTAGGCATCCCTAGTAGGAGGAGTTGTGTCTCCTGAGGGTTTAACAGAAACGATACCCACAAACGCTTTACTGACTCTTTAAAACAAAAGGTTAGAAAACTAACTTTGAAAACAACTATTGAAAATGAAAGAAAACTTTAATCATACCTCCAACACCAGAGAGTTGCCAAGATAAATGATCAATAAGTGTGTAAAGTGGAAGCTATAGCTCAAAGGCACACGGCTTCAAAGTAAACATAATCAAATCTTGAAAGAAGAACATGCTTCAACTCTAATTCTCACATATAGCACTCAATCACTCAGAACCTATGGTTTTATTCTCTCAAACAAGCATAAGTGAGTATATGAAATAGAAGCAGGATATTTGGTTAGATCTCATGAAGGGAATCAAATACTAAGAATAGAGATGCACACATACATACCAGCACCCATGAATACATCCTCAAAGATCAGCTAGGTCTTTCACAAGGTTGTAATGAATGGCTAAGGTTAGGGGAAATGGAAGAGTTGGAAAGAACACAATTAACTTAAGAACATACCAAGGTTGCATTCTTCATTGATCTGCAAGGTATCATTGATTTAGAATGATATGGCTGCAACTTCATAGCATCATCTGGCATAGACCTTATATTTCACATTTAGATCAAATCGAAACACTTTCTCCGAAACACTTTCTCTTTATCTTTCTTATTTGCTGACTTGATCTACTTCTTCTTTAACTTCTTTGCACGATTCACACCAATTTACATTTAGGCATGTGGCAGCAACATCCTTGCTTCAAACTTTATCTTGGCACACCTTGGTATATTTCTAAGCTATAGGGTATGGCTATAATAGGTTAAATATCTCAGATTGAGATACAAGGTTAGGGGAATTATGAGGGTGATAGAAGAAAAAGGCTTGAAGTGTTTGGCTGCAAGAGAGCTGATGGAACACACGAATGGGTAGGGTGAAAAGAAAGCACAGAGAATGGTTATACACACATAGCCTAGCATCACTTCAATGAGTTCATTCATGAATGAGAGCACGCACCTGATATCTGCAAAGAGAATCGTCCTTAGTATTCAATCAAAATGGAACAATGAGATCATTTAGAGTGAATTGAAGAAAATAAGTAGTGATGAGGAATAGAAACACTTTAAACCCTCTCAAGAATGCAATTAGGCTCGAAATAGCTCATTAGGGTAGTCTCCACTATTCTCCTTCAAGAATCTGAGCATGGTACCTTAGCCACTGTAATTCTAAGAGCAAAAGCTTTGTGAAGTGTAAAATTTCTGATATGAAAATCTCAATGGCAGCTCCATAGCATTGATTGTATGAAATTCAAAAAAAATTCAAAAAAAAAAAAAAGTGACAAGCGGACGAAAATTGTAAACACAAATGAACAAAAATTGAAAACCTCCCCCCCAGACCTGAATTGAACATTGTCCTCAATGTTAAAGCATAACAAAGATGAGTGAGAACATGTAAATAATAAGGGGAAAGTTTAAAGACCAAGGATTAGAGAAACTCCCTCTTGATGCGATTAGGTCGACCGCTACCAAGCACCTTATTCTTCAACACATGGGTTGCCTCCCAAGAAGCGCCTTAGTTAATGTCTTGGCAAGACATTATGCGATTAGCTAACTTGATTGTACGAATGGAAGATGATCCACCACATGACCAGTTTGAATTCCAACTGACACTCCCTCATAGAATGGCTTTAAACGTTGTCCATTTACTTTGAAAGTCGAGCCATCTTTAGGGTTTTGAATCTCCACAGCTCCATAGGGAGAAACATTGACCACGGTGAATGGGCCAAGCCACCTAGACTTCAATTTTCCTGGAAAGAGACGCAAACGTGAGTTAAACAAAAGAACTGACATACCTTTGGTGAACTCTTTCCGTTGAATGTTCCTGTCATGGTAACTCTTGGTTCGTTCTTTGTAAAGCCTTGCATTCTCATAGGACTCATGTCTAATTTCTTCCAATTCATTGAGCTGAAACTTTCTAACATGGCCGGCCTTGTCCAGATCAAAATTCAACTTCTTGATGGCCCAAAAAGCATTGTGTTCAAGCTCCATTGGCAAGTGACAGGCTTTCCCAAACACAAGACGATAAGGGCTCATTCCGATGGGAGTCTTATATGCAGTCCTATAAGCCCATAATGCATCATTGAGCTTGGTAGCCCAATCTTTCCTTGTACTATTCACTACCTTCTCTAGGATCTGCTTAATTTCTCTGTTGCTTATTTCTACTTGACCAGAAGTTTGAGGATGATGTGGTGTAGAGACTCGGTGGGTGATGTTGTACTTCTTCATGAGTGCTTCAAATGGTTTGTTGCAGTAAGTGGCTGCCTCCATCACTAATGACAGCCCTTGGAGTACCAAACCTTGTGAAAATATTGTCCCTTAAGAACTTCAGCACCACCTTATGATGATTGGTTTTGGTGGCTATGGCTTCCACCCATTTAGACACATAATCAACAGCAACAAGTATGTAGGTATAACCAAAGGAAGACGGGAATGGTCCCATGAAATCAATACCCCATACATCGAAGAGTTCCACAAAGAGTATGTTCTTCAATGGCATTTCGTTCCTGCGGCTTATGTTTCCCATCCTTTGACACCTATCACACTTAACACAAAAATTAAATGCATCTTTGAATAGAGTAGGCTAAAAGAAACCTGATTGTAAAATTTTAAGTGCTGTTTTCTTAGCTCCAAAGTGGCCTCCACAAGCCAATTCGTGGCTATGCCTAAGGATGCTTTCTTGTTCTTCTTCCGGAACACATCTTCTAATGAGTTGATCAGGCAATGCTTGAATAAGAAAGGTTCATCCTGCATAATGTTTCACCATGGAAAAGAGCTTCTTTTGTCCTGATAAGTTAGATCATTTCTAAGAACACCACAAGCAAGATAATTAACAAAATCAGATACCATGGCTCTTTGACTTGGGCAACAAATAGTTGTTCATCCGGGAAAGTCTCATTCAAGGGTAGTACACTTCTCCATGCTCTTCAATCACAATTCTACTCAAATGGTCACCACCACATTTTCACATCCCTTCTTGTCTCAATCTCCAAATCGAACTCTTGTAGCAAGAGAATCCATCCGATCAAGCGTGGTTTAAGGCCCTTCTTAGTGAGCAAGTATCTAAGAGCAGATGGTCAGAATAAACAATTACTTTAGAACCAACAAGGTAAGAACGAAATTTTTCTAAAGCAAAACCACAAAGCAACTCCTTCTCTGCTGGAGTAATTGAGTTGGGCATCATTCAAGGTCCGGCTCGCATAATGAATCACATGGGAAGCTTGTTCTTCTTTTGACCTAGAACTGCACCAATAGCAAAGTCGAGGCATCACACATTATTTCAAATGGTAAAGACCAACTGAGCTATGATAATAGGGAAGTTAGCTCTTTCTTCAAGGTCGTAAAAGCTTCCATGCAAGTTTCATCAAACTCAAAAACAGCATCCTTAGCAAGGAGATTACACAATGGTCTTGAAATGCTCGAAAATTTTTTGATGAACCTTCTATAGAATCCGGCATGGCCCAAAAAGCTTCTAACTCTTTTAACAGAGGAAGGGGGTGGTAGATTTGAGATGATATTTATCTTGGCTTTGTCCACTTCAATTCCCTTGCTTGAAACAACATGGCCTAGCACAATTCCTTGTCTTACCATAAAGTGACACTTCTCCCAATTCAAAATCAGATTTGTTTCCTGACATCTTTTAAGCACTAGAGACAAGTGGTGAAGACAATCATCAAAAGATGAACCAAAAACTGAAAAATCATCCATAAATACCTCCATGAATCGTTCCACCATATCAGAAAAGATTGCCATCATGCATCTTTGGAAAGTTGCTGGAGCATTGCACAAACCAAATGGCATCCTTCTATAAGAAAATGTACCGAATGGGCATGTGAACGTGGTTTTCTCCTGGTCTTCCGGAGCAATGGGAATTTGATTATAACCTGAAAATCCATCAAGAAAACAGTAGTAAGCATGGCGATAAACGGTCAAGCATTTGATCAATGAAAGGCAAGGGAAAATGATCTTTTCTTGTGGATGTGTTCAACTTCCTGTAATCAATGCAAACTCTCCAACCGGTGATAGTTCGTGTTGGAACTAGCTCATTCTTCTCATTCTTTACAACGGTGATTCCGGACTTCTTAGGAACAACTTGCACAACACTCACCCACTTAGAATCTGAAATTGGGTAGATGATTCCCACATCAAGTAGCTTTAAAACTTCAGCCCTAACCACCTCTTTCATGTTGGGATTTAGCCTTCTTTGTGCATCACGAGATGGTTTGCTGTCTTCTTCCATTAAAATTGGTGCATGCACATGCTTGGACTAATTCCTTTGATGTCTGCTATGGTCCATCCAAGGGCTGTTTTATGCTCTTTCGTAACTTCAATTAAGTGTCCTCTTCATGTGAGGTGAGACCTGCAGCAATTATAACAGGAGAGTTTCATTAGCACCCAAATAAGTATGTTTAAGATGATTGGGTAAAGGTTTAAGTTCTAGCTTTGGTGGGGTAATAATGGATGGCTCCAATTTTGTGGAGGATGGTTCAAGAGGCTCCAGTGGTGGCCTAAAGGATGGTGGGTATGGCTGAAACACTTCTAAGGCAGCCATCACTTCTTGGAACTCGATTCATAGAGATCTTCCTCTTCTTGTGTTAGGACCGCTTCTAGAGCATCATTAGACTTTTTCTGCACAATTTTAGAAGAAACCTCATGATCCACAACATCAATTGAAAAACAAGTATCAAGAGTGATAGAAGGTTGAGAGAGAGCATCAAACACTTTAAATTCAACAGTTTCACCCAAAACAGTCATGGAGAGGGTGCCATCTTTCACTTTGATGATTGTGTCTGCAGTGGCCATGAATGGTCGCCCGAGGAGAATGGGATCAACACGGTCTCCATATGGGTTATCCTCCATATCCATAACTACAAAATCAGCCGGAAGAATGAGTGTATTAACTTGAACTAAAATATCTTCTACAATACCTTTAGGATATTTGATAGAATGATCAGCTAGTTCAAGACGAATTGAGGTTTTCTTTATCCCTTCTAAGCCAAGCTCCTGATAAACTGAATATGGCATTACATTGATGCTTGCTCCCAAGTCCAACATGGCTCTTCCAACCGTCTTATCTCCAATGTTAATGGGAATGTCAAAGCTGCCAGGATCTTCTAGTTTTGGTGGAAGCTTCCTTTGCAACACAAAGCACTCACATTCTTGTTGAGCTTTACTTCTTCACTTGGAGCAAAATTGAGCTTGTGAGTCATCAAGTGCTTGATGAACTTTCCATATGTAGGAATCTGTTTAACAACATCAAGCAATGGCAAATTGATATTAACTTTACTCAAAATATCATAAATCTCTTTAAAAGCCTTATCTTGATTCGCTTTCTTCAAACGGCCTGGAAATGAAATCGGTGGAATATATGGAGGAGGTGGGATGTATCTATCTTGATGAAGATGTGATGGCACAAATTTGTCATCTCTTTTATGCAATTGAAATGGATTGGGTTCCGAGAATCAGATTTGGCCTTAGGAGCAGATTGGGACGTTTTGGGTTGTTCTCCTTCCATAGCTGTGGTTTCCTCTTCATCTTCATCCTCTACAACCACAACATCCTTTGATAGATCAGAACCAAGTTTGTTATCAACAATCTTACCTGATCCGAGCACATGAACGGCCTTGGCTTCTTGGTTTTTTGGATTGATCACGGTTTGGCTTGGCCATTTCCTGGTTCTCTTTGAGCTATTTCAGTAGCTATCTGGCCTAATTGGACTTCCAACTTGGAGATGGCAGCTTGTGTAGTTTGCTGGAAATTGGATTGGTTGATTGCCATTTGCTTCACTATATCCTCCAACGATGATGATTGTTGTGGCCTTTGGAGTGAAGGGGGATTCGCTTGATTCTGTGTATTCCTCCATGAAAAGTTTGGATGATTCCTCCAACCTGGATTATAACTTTGAGAATATGGATCATTTATTGGACCTCGGTTGTAGGAATTCACCAACTTAGCTTGCTCTTGCACAAATTCTGGATATACAGCCCCAAGGGGACAAGAAATGGTAGGATGATCATGAGTTTCACAGATGCTACACACTTCCTTTGAAGGGATTCTTGAGTTCAATGCAAGGAGGGCATCTAGCTTTTGTTCCAATTTGGAAATCTGGACACCGGAAGAATCATTAGGACCACCAAGAATACGTTTACCTCTTGTATCGGTATGTTAGGTCTCCATTGCTATCTCCTCAAAGAGTTCATATGTTTCTTCGAGTCTTAGTCTTATAAGAACCACCTGCAAAATTAGTGACAATATTATGGCTAGAGGGGGTTAGTCCTTTATAAAACATACGCATCTGAAGCTTCAATGGAATCCCATGATGAGGACATTGATTGAGCAGCCCATTGAATCTCTCCCATGCTTCACAAAACGACTCTTCATCTTGTTGTGCAAATAGTAAGATCTTGTCCCTAAGCATGTCGGTTTTTTGCGTGGAGAAGTATTTCTCCAAGAACTTCTTTTGAATGGCTCCCCAAGTCGTGAGTGAACCAGGCTTCAAAGAATTCAACCAATATTTTGCCTTATCTTTCAAAGTGTAAGGAAACACTCTCATTCGAAGTTGATCTTCCGTCACACCTGTCAAGGGAAAAGAGCTTACAGCATTAAAAATATCCTTTATATGGGTTAATGGATCTTCATTAGGTAAACCATAAAAGGAAGGCAACATATTAAGATGAGAAGATTTAAGCTCATAGTTTCGAGTGCAGTGGGCAGCAAGATGCTTGAAGGGGATGCTGGAATTGTTGGGATATCAAGGTCTCCCATGAACTCATTGGCAGCCATCTCTTCTTCTTCTTGGTCTGAACTTGACTCCGTATTTGAAGGTGAAGAACCTGGGAGGTCAGTGTGGATAGCAAGACCTTCAAATGTGGCAATGGCTTGCTCTTTCGCTTGCCAACTCTCTTTCTAGACGATTCTGAATTTCTGATCACACGGTTTGGTTGCAAAGATGGTCCTGTATTCAAAGATCTCGAACGTTGGAATGAAGACCTCACTTGCTCAAGTAAGGGATTTCTAGACATAAACTACCTGAAACAGAAAATAACTTGAGTTAATTAGTACTACTAAAAGAATAGGGTAACCTTGGGCACATAACCAGGGAAGAACTATCATTCAATCCCCGGCAACGGCGCCAAAATTTGTTGTTAATATGTTAACTCGCAATTGTACGGGCCAATTAGTAATATAGCAAGACAAGTACAAGGTCGTACCCACGAGGACTGAGAAGTTAAAATTAGTTATGTACTTAGATTACCAAATTCAAGAAAGTAGGAGGTTAAGTCTAAAATAGAATTTAAAGCAAGAGTGATTGTAATTGTTGAACAAATGAGGCAAAACGAAATTTCAAACAAAAGCAAAGTGAGCAAATGTAACAAAGAGTGTTTTTGTGGGCTGGAAAACAGATTGGGAGACTAGGGCATTCGATTCACCACAACAATTCAATTATAGGTTATAAGGAGTCAAGTGACAAGTCTAATTCAGATTCAAAGATTGATTCTAGCTAAAGTATAATTAGGCCATGGTGTCTGGTCCTAACCTTGTGTTCCTAATTCCCTAACTTGATCATTTGTTGTCTAACCTAAATTAAACATTAGGAACTCATTAAGCATAGAAGAACAATTTAAACAACCAAGCATGTATCTAATCCCTGTTGTCGAATGTCCATCCATACTTTTCTTATTCATAGTTCAATTTGAATCAAAGCATGGTGTCTACTCTTGATTCAAACCAAGATAGCTAATATACAAGTTCTAATGGTGATCAATCATCCAAACAAGCATATTAACTGATAAGCATAATGAATAAGAACATGAATCATGAATCAAACTTGAAACTCAAAACTTCAACTTATAAACCCAGAATATTCATGTTAGGTTACATCGAAGTCCTAGTTATGAATTTAGCTACTCATAATGGAAATGAAACTTAAACAGAAATGAGAAAACATAATGAATGTAATAAGAGTGGAAAAACCCATTTCTGAAGTTACTTGTGGTGTCCAAGGCTTCTCCAAGTGCTTCTCCACACCTAATGCTGCTCCAAGACCCTCCTCACATCTAGAGTATGGCAACTAAAGAGGTGATTTGGGATGAGTTTGGGTGAGTGGTGATGGCAGAGAAAGAGGAAATTCGTAGGGAAATGGAAGGAAGGCTTGTTGGAGCTGTTTTGGTGATTTGGGACTGAATGAAGTGTTTGGGGAAGGATGGGAGTGTTAGAGGATGGCTGAAGTGAATTTTAGGCTGAATGGAGTGACATCCCTTCAATGAGTGTGCATCACTCATTTTATAGAGTGCAAATTCGTGCTCCTCCTTTGGCTGGTGAAGCACACCCATTCCTAGCTGTTCCCATTTGTCTGAGCTGCCCATTAGGTTCCCATGCTACTGATTTGATGTGTAGCCCATGCCTCTAGGAATGTTAGCTGCCCATGCCTTCTGAGTTTCCATGTTTGTCTTGTCAGCACATGGCTCAACAGCTAGCAGTTGCATTCCTGAGCATGGTGTGCATTTTGATGGGCTCACGGATTGGGGTTGACTTAATCAATTGATACATTTGAGTTGTCCATCTTGAAGTTCAGACTCTCATCTTTCCAAGCACATATTATATGGGCCAATCAAAGTTGGGAGAAAGACGTTAAGGCCGAAATGAGTTGCCAACCCAGTCTGCTCGTTTTTGCACCATTTTGCATCTTTTCTTATCCAAAGGCACCATTGCTACCTAAGGCTCAATGAACTGAATGATAAACAGAAAAGGGATTAAAAGCACACGTTTGACTCAATAACATAACCAAATCATAAGTTAGAAGGGTACAAAATGATATGCAATTGTGAACTGATCAATCTCATCCTCAAGTGACATCGATTTGGAGTTTATCAGCGGACTCTCTGCATCACAATCTCCTCCTCCTTAGGTAAATTTTTTACCCAACCCTAATATCTGAAATTGAAGGTTTGAATTTTGAATTAGGGTTTCGATTTTAGTGTTTAATTAAGCAATTTTGTTTTGTTAATTGATCTATTTAGGGTTTTGATTATTTGTTGAGGGTATAGGGTTTTAAAATGTTGAAATGAATTGATTAGGGTTTTAAAAACATTGAATTGAATTGATCTATTTTATTGAATTGATCTGTTTTAGGGTTTTAAATTGTTGAATTGAATTGATCTGTTTAGGGTTGATGTGAATTGATTGGATTTGTTTTAGGGTTTTAAAATGTGAATTGAATTAATTGTGTTTTTAAGCTTTAATTTGATTTTGTTAGGCTATTTTTGAGTTGAATTTGATAGGGGTTTGCAATTATTGCAAATTGGAGATGCTGGCAAACCCTAAAAAAAGTGGGACAACATGTTTAAAAACTCACCTGGAGATGAGATGCAAGCTATTTCCTCTCTATCAACAAAGTGGTGCAAATCAACCTTAACTTCAGACAAAATGGGTAGTGGATTGGTCCCTTACACATTTAATCAAAAAAAGAGTGAGTTAAAGATTATGAGGTTCATCATTAAGGATGAGCATCCTTTTATACTCGTTAAGGGCTCAAGGTTTAAGGAAATAATGCATGAGATGCAACCTTGGTTGAAGGTACCAAGTAGGAAGAAGGTTGCTGATGGAGTTCGGGAGTTGTACATGCTTGAAAAGGCAAAGATAATGAGTGTCATTGCTGACCAAAGGGTTAGTATCACAATTGATACTTGGTCATCGATCCAAAACATAAATTACATGGTTGTGACGTGAAGGGAAAATTATGTGTTGGGTATTTCTCAAAACCCATTAGATATAGGAAAATGAATTATCTAGTGTTAACATATCTCATATTAAATTATCATAAGCAAAATAAAAAAAACTAGAAACTCATACAAGTTCTATAAGTCCCAATCTTTTTAGGTTTATAAAAAGGCTTATTTATGTACATGCTCCCTGTGCTTTCAAACTTGTCTCAGATTACCACATGGCCTACACTTTTAAAAACAGTCTCACGTTACCAATTCCGTCAGTATTATAGACGTTGTGTTACATGTTTTGGGCCCCACTTCGTTTCAATCCTTAACATTGGAGAATAAGGGTTTTTTAGCTTCAGAAAAGGGGAAAGGGGGTATTTGGGTGAGAAGGGGAAATTTGGAGAAGAAGGCTAGGGCTTATCCATTCAATCTCTTGCCAGGATTCCCTTGATTCAATTTATTTTTTCTCCTTTCAGTTCTTCCTGAGCGCTTGGTGTTTTTATTGTTTGGGGTTTTCCTTTTCTCAACCTCCTTCATGCCTTGCTTGGTTAGTTCCTCCAACTACACCAATCAATTAAAAAGACTAACATAGAAGAAAACAAAACAATCAACAACCAGCAAAGCTCTTCTTCTTATTACTTTCAGAGTGAAGACTAGAGAGGGGAAAAACAAAGGAAAGAAATAGATAGAGCCAAGCCAACACTAAATGAACAAAAGGAAGGAATTTCAACTACTTCTTATGCAGTGACTTCTCCAAATTAAAAATGTACAAACCAGAAAACTTAGGCTGGGCCTTTCCTTTGTTATTCTAGACTTATTTCCGGTAAGCCTACAAACAAGACATCATTTTGGGTCATCAACTTAGAGAGTTTTACGAGACCTTTGACATAAAACAAAATCAGACTAGCACTCCATTAGCAAACTGAGTCACCAAAAAAAAAAAAAAAAACACAAGAGCTTGATTTTTCTTAACAGTAGAACCCAATGAATGCAAGCTCATGACAACTCTATTTAAAGCTTGCCTCCGTCATGGAGCCATGCATTCATATCTCAATTCAAAGGATAGACATAAAATCAAGCACCAAAGACCAAAAAACATTTGTTCACTCATTCACCTTAGAAGGGTCAGTTCCTTTCTACCCAATATTGCAAATAATGTTGCTATAACACTAATTCCATCATCAAATTGCATTGCAGTTGTTTTTTTCTACTGTCATTTAAGACACGGTCACATCGGTATCTTCCATTAATTTCAACCACTATCATGGCAAGGGATTGAATGGATAAGCCCTTGCCTTCTTCTCCAAATTTCCCTTTCTCACCCAAATACCCTTTTTCCCTTTTTCTGAAGTTGAAAAACCCTTATTCTTTAATGTTAAGGATTGAAACGAAGTGGGGCCCAAAGCACGAACGGAACGTCTATAATCGATGAATGGGTAACGTGAGACTGTTTTTAAAAGTGTGGGGGGTATTTTGAGACGTTTCAAAGCCTAGGTGGTAATTTGAGACAATTTAGAAGAACATGGGGCATATACATAAATAAGCCTTATAAAAAATTGCACCTTTGACTCTTTAATCTACTTTTAAGGAAATAGATAAAAGATGGTTACCCTTGGAGCGAATCTTGAACCCTATTAAGGTGTTCAAGTAATGGACTTGATCTCTTGCTTGTTGATACTCCACTATGGCTCTTCTAATAGGTACAAAGGATGTGCACCTCCCCAAAGCTCTTCACCAAGGATGATTGAGTGCTAGCCTTCACTCTACCAAGTTCCCGGCCAAGGGGGTCTTGAGAAAGGTGTGATATTTCCTCTCTTCCAAATTTCCAACTTGAAACCCCGAAAATAAGATAGTGCTATGGCTTCTACTATATAGACCCATGCTTGTCACACATGTGGACTTAAGTCCACACATGTGCTGCACCTCCCCTTTAGTGGCCTATTTTTGGGCTATCTAGGTCCATTACATTTATCCTTATAATGTGTCACATGTGTCTAAAGTCATATGGTCCATTTCTTCAATTCTTTTAAGTCATGTGGGACCCAATCAAAGTTCTATAACTTTAATTGAATAATTAAACTATTCTAATTAGTTTGATTAGTTTAATGGCTTAAATTTATTAAGTCACTAACTTGTCTAGCAAGTATTGGTCCTAGTCAACCTTTGTTGACCATGTCAAGTGTCGGGTTAACAGTTGACTTTTGACTTTGACTTTGACTAAGCCACAAAATCTTATTCTTTTCTTCTAATTCTCAATCCACTCTTTTTCGGTGTGTGATCTTATATGTTCTAATTAGTGAGGCCGTGGGTAAGTATGACTTCTTCTAAATCGAATATGAATTCTATCCCTCTATACAATTCTCCCTATTAGCGAATGCTAATTATAATTAGTCCTTACATGGCTTCCGTAAGTTATGGTTGATACCTAGCAATATGTCATGGTTACCCAAGCTAAATAAAATTCATTTAGAGAACCTAGTCAATTTGTGATTGTAATGCAATTCGGTCATTCTCTAACACAATACTCTATATCGTATTGTTGGGATACGGTTAACTCCTGTCAAATTGCTAATACGATATATCTAGGTTATATGATTCACTTGGATGTGATTGCAAACATTATTGTTTCAATTCTCATCCTATACTTTGGCCAAAGATTCAAGGAATCATATCTCTAGAGCATTCTCTCTTCTTACTAAGAGTAAAGATTCCTTGTTGTAAATTCACATGCCTATATGGACACAATGGATATCCCAAGGAGCATCTTTAACTCACATCTTTTGATGTAACTGTATAGTATTCTCAAAGACAAACAACTCATACACAAGACAACTGTGATGTCTCAAGTCTGAGGACTAATTTGCATTATCGTAACTTATAATTACTTGTTTGACACTTGTGAGTAAAACTTCCATACAATAATTCTTAGTTTGATCATGTTCAATGAACTCCGTCTCTATTGAGCACCTACACACTTGTCTCAGTGTCTCTATACGAATGACTTAAGACTAGTTATCCTTCCAATTGAGCAGACGTAGTGTGTACTAGTCTTTGCGGATCACCATTGTCCAATTAGTGATCCTTTGACTATAAATATTTTAGGATACGATATACATATGATAGAAAGTCTCGTGAATCTAACTTCTTTGGATTGCTTTCCATTTATATCATTATCCATAGACTTGTTACTTTGTAGTTTGTATATATTCATTTGCTAAAGTAACATTCATGCCTTAAATTATAGTTATTCAATAGGCTTATTTAGTCAAATCCCCTCTGTGGTTTACAAATTGTCTCAGATTGCCCCCTGACTTTTATAATGGCTCAAATTACTCCCTAAACTTCCATTCCGTTACTAAGGTTGCCCCATGCTGTTAATTTTTAATGAAAAATCGTTAACTCAGATGATATGGCAAGGGTAGTCGAGTAATTTCATACAAGTGAAAAAAATTGATTAGAAAGTGCCATCCAACGTGGCTATTGGTGAGACCTATGAGAGATTATGTAATGTCTATGAGAGATTATGTAATGTTAGGCTAGGGGTCTGAAAATTTCATTCCATTCAAGCATGCCAATTTTCGCCCAATTGTTTCCAAAATCACAACCCGAGTTTCCCCCTGCAACAAAGCAACTGGAGATGCCTAGCATTGGTGTCCTCGTTGCTCGAAATTGGAGTTCTTTTTGCTGGCAATTGGGGTTCTGCTTTTTGGTGAATCTGTCTTTTGCTTCAATTGAAAAGGTTGAAGATATGGAAGTGGGAGAAGGATGGCAGGCAAGGCAGGCTTCACGATGTTACTGTAGAAAGGTGGCAAGAATTATAACTTCTTAGACCAATTCAAACCTCAGCCATACCCAACATGTGAAATTGAAATCACTCAAAGGATTGAAGAAAACCCATGAAGCAAAACCCAAAAGAGAGAGAGAATTACAATTCAATGAACTCTAATAAAAGGGTACCTTCATATAGACAAGTTCTAAGCATCTTCTTCAAGATCATAAGGCAAGTGGGATCATCGTCAACCACCAGGACTCTTAAACCCACAGGAAACTGGTCGAGACCACATCAGCTGATTTCCAAGCACCACTTGAACTAGTCGTTGACATTGATCCCCGTTACTCAGATTCATGGCTTAAAAAATCCAAATCCTGCAGCCGAAAGAACAGGGGAGATATAGCTAAAAGAACAACCAGACACCCGAATTACATGCTTAAGCTTCGGTTTTTATTCACACCTAATTCAAAATTCAAAGAACCAATTGAAGCTAAAACAACGAAAAGGAAAGAGATTTTGATTTTTATAGTGATAAAGTTTTTATTGTGTACGATTATATATTTATTCTTCAAATTGAAGTTGAAAGAGCTAATCAATTTTTGTCACTTGTATGAAATTACTCGACTACTCCTGCCACATCAGCTGAGTTAATGATTTTTCATTGAAAATTAACGGCATGGGCCAACTTTAGTTATGGAATGGAAGTTTCGGGAGTAATTTGAGCTATTATATAAAAGTTGGGGGGCAATCTGAGACAATTTGTAAATAACAAGGGGTATTTGAACAAATAAGCCTATTCAATATTATATCCTTAGAATTTCCAATTTTATATTGGCTTCTAGAGCATATATCTAACATGACGGTCTATTTCATGGATAGTGACTAGAACTTGCACAAAAGAATAATTAGCTTCACAAAGATCACTAGTCATGAAGGCATTGACATAAGGAAAACCCTAGATGCATGTTTGACTAATTGAGGTATAAACAAGGTGTTCACAATTACCATTGATAATGCTTCCGCCAATGATGAGGCGGTTGAGTACATGGCCCAAAGCCTAAAGGCAATGAATACTTTAATGTTCGATGAGAATTACTTGCATTGGAGGTGTGCTTGTCACATTCTTAACTTAATTGTTAAGGATGGGTTGAAGGAGCTTTATACCTCAATTGAGGGTATAAGAAATTGTGTGAAGTTTATTCACTCTTCTCCGGCGAGGTTGGACAAGTTTAGAGAGTTTGTCATTGCATCTTGGGGCGAATGCTAGAAAGCAAGATGTGATTGCTAATGAAGTTGTAAAGTGTTTGACTGATTTGTATAATGAGTATAAAGTGGTTGGGGTGGTGTTGTGAGCCAAATTTATGTGGATGAGATTGCACAAATTTGTGAGGATGTTGATGTCACATTTCAACTACTGCAACAACTTGTGCAAAGAAGGTAGGATGAGCAATCCATTGGGATATCCAATGAAGTGGATAAGTACTTGGTAGATCCTTTGAGAGCCCTTGGAGCAAACAATTCAATCTGTTGAATTGGTGGAAAGGAAACCAAACAAGATATCTTATTCTTTCACAAGTTGCCAATGATATCTTTGCAATTCCTAGTTTTACGATTACTTGTAGAAATGCTTTTAGCCTAGGCAAGAGGATTGTGGATCCTTTTAGAAGCTCATTGCATCCTAAAATGATAAAGGCATTAGTGTGTTCTTCTGATTGTCTTAAGGCGGACGAATTTTCCTTTTCAAGGAACCCACATATGATGAGATTGAATTCTACAAGAAAATGGAAGAGGTTACAACTTGTAAGTAATTAGTTTATTATTTTCATGTTCTTTATGCTTCTTACAATATTTTTTCATATGCTCATTTCATTTTAATTTTCTTAGTTCATATTTACTAAACTTGTGTAGTTTTATTTGTAGAGGGCCCTACATCACAACCGAGTCCTTCAAATCCACTCTCCACCCACACTTGAGTTCTTTGTTTTTTGTAACTTTAATTAAACTTGCATTGCATTTTTCTTTTGGGTTGTAACTAACTTTTAACTTTATTTTCTTGGGTTTAAATTTGCTTATTTGGGTTGTGAGTTTATTTGCTTAAATTTGTAAAGTTCAAAATGCTTGGACTTAAAATGCTTCAAAATAAGCTTCAAAACTAGGCCTAGAAAAGTACGGAAAATATTAGATTTTTTGACCCAAAAAGACTCAAAATGTTGAATTTTGGCCCAAAACGGCCCAATCGGTGGATACCCTTTTTTTTTTTGTGTGCAACATTGACTGATTTGCGGTTTCACTGATTCATGATTAACTATAAATAGGTGGCCGATTTACAATATCAAAAATTGCAATACCACAAATAGTCAGGTGGTTTGCTATTTCACTAAAAATTTGCGGTTACCGAACCACATCTACCCTTAAACCCACCACACCACCTTTGCAATGACCGTCTCTTATTTCTTTTCAGAAACAAGGACGGATGGTCGTCTTACTTGGCCACTGCAAGTAAGGCCAAAAAGCAAACATAAGTACATAACCCAACCAAGTTCATCCTTGAGGAAGGGTTGACTTGGTTTGACTTGTTCTGATTGGTTATGCGAATTTCATGCATCAACATTTGGTACCGTATGTGGGAACGATTCATAACTAGCTCGCTTACATCCTACACTTGGGTGAGCATATCCTTTGGTCAATTCCATTTCCTTCCATTGTTGAAGAACATCAAGAACCCAAGGTCAATGCTCCCGTGGAGTAGACGTCCCCTTTTGGCCGGCGTAACAAGAATATTAGAGATAGACGAGCCTTCCCGAAATTGTAGTCATGCATAACCAAATGTCCAAACTCATTAGCACTATAGGAGGCTTTAAGAGATCAATGAGAAGTTAATGACTTGGTTTCCAAAACATCTATAGGGCCCCTTCCAAGAGCGAGCAAGCTGAGATGCCTTAAAACATAGATGAACGAGCCGTTACCTTCTAAACATCCTAGAGTAGTTATTCAATAATGGGCACATTCGAGAAGGTGCAATACTAAGACTACTGTGAATTCATTGATTTGAAAAAGCATCAGTTTGATGGGATAGGCCCAAATTTGAGTAGGGGGATGCTGAGGGTGATTCCTGTAGTGTGCATGATAATATAATTGCAAAAAGCCACTTTAGGCAAAACTTCCCAGCCCCGCTTCGGAACATCAACTAGACCCTTCACAATATCAATAATTGCCTTCTATAGGCACTATAGGCAACTATAAAGTTAGCCGCATCATGATCGATACTGATAGCTCCATCAATATTTGGTTTAACTACGTGTACGAGAAATGTATGACCTTTGCAAAGTAATGAAATCACCGGCGACCACACTAGATAGGTTCTCATGGCTGTCAACCCCCATGGGCCAAGTTGAACTCCCATTTACTCTAGGTAAATACCCAGCATGCACAACAATCCAGATTGAGTTCACGGTCATGCATTGCCTGACTACATACAATGTCATCTTAGGGTGAGTAGCTACAACGTCATATTTTGGAACGAAGCCTATTGATGAAAATACCGACCCCAAATGGCATAATCACAATCAAGGGTAACCAAAAACCCTCAAGGTAATGTTATGTCATGTTATGTCGTACAACTGACAAAACCATAAAGAGATCTACACGATCTCTAAATTTGGGGACACCCTACCCAGAATATATGATCCTCGAATTAACCATGCTCATGTTCGGTCATGAACGAGCAAATACCTCAAAAATATTGTTATATGCGAAGAACACCCAAACAAGATGGTGCATATTAGAGTTGGATTGGCACCAAAGGTGAGCATGATTGCCTTTCTTAAAGCAAACGTCAATTCTTTGCATGGTCTAATACACATTTCTAAAATAAAAATAAGCGGAAGAAAAAGTAAACTATAGAAACTCATACAAATCATATAACTTCCAAATCTTTTTAAGTTTATGAAAAGGTTGCACCCTTGACTCTCTAAACTACTTTTAAAGAGAGAGTTAAAGGGATTAGTTACCTTGGAGAGAATCTTAAATCCTAACAAGGTATTCAAGTAGTGTGCTTGGTCTCTCTCTTATTGATTCTCCACTATGGTTTCTTCAATATGTACAACAATGCGCACCTCCCCAAAGCTCTTCACCAAGGATGGAAGGAGCTAAGGGAATGAGAACTTGGGAGAGGAAACAGTACTAGTTTGCTCGCTCGCTCTCTCTCTCTCTCTCTCCAAAGTGGCCGGTTGTAACACCCTGACCTAGTTAATTATTTATGTTTCGAAAAGTTGCATTTAACCCTTCGAATTAAGAGAATTTTGGTCACTTTGGTTCAAAAGTTAATTTGAGAATTTGGGTTGCACTATTGTGTAGAGGTTGCTCTCACGAGTTTATGGACATGAAGAGGGCCCAAATTCGAGTTAAGTTGAGAAAGTTATCGTCTAAAAACATTTTGGGTAAAATGGAAATTTTGGAAGTTGGTTTAAAGCCCCAAAACCCTAGCTGGAAAGTCAGATTCCTTTTCCTTTTCTCTCTCTCACGTGAATAGTGATGACGTCACTCTTCGGCAAGTTTTGACCACTTTCCGGCCACCAAACGGCCGAGGTCTCTTCATGAAAGTTGTTCTACTTCCTCTCCTCTAAGTTTTTTAGTGAGAAAACTGGCGATTTGAGGTTCTTAACAGTTGAATTGGACTTCGACCCAAGATATAAATTACTCCCCTTATCCTTCTGGTTCTTTTGGTATATGTATCAATTAGTGATTCGGAGTTTTCCTATGGCCGGAAAATCACTCAAGACACCTAGCATCGGCAACGGTGCATGGCGACGCTTGCGCCGGGTGTCGGTGACTAGTTTTGGACCTAGTTAATTCTCTTGTCTTCCCGAGCAGCCAGGTATGTTTTATATGTATTTCAGATTGTGTGGAAGATCATGGACACTAGAAATCTAACAATTTAGCAACATGTCACGGTTACCCATGCTAAATATTTTGTGGTTGGAGAACCCATTCAATTGGAATTACAATGCAATTTGATCATTCTTTTTCATCAATGTCCTTGATCTCGTTAATAGGATATGGAATTCACGTCATATCCCTAACGTGATCGTTCTCGGTTATTTGATTGAATTTGAGCACAATTAGAAATTCTTCTATCTATTGAGTTCTAACTTCAATAGAAGATTCTTAGAATCATATCTTAGAATTTCTTTTCCTTCATTGGAAGTCGAGCTCCCTTGTTGTACACTCACATGCCTCTATAAACTTATCGAAGACCCTGACGATAACTTAAGTCAAACCTAGGGGCTAACCCCAACAATATAATACAGTGAAAGATTTACTATCTCCCTATCTTGGGGCCTATCAACATGATTCTCCACCTCTCCATCATACATTTATTTCCCAAAACTTGCAGTATAACCATGAATACCATATGAACTTCAAACCACACAAGAACTATCCTAATAATATTGGCACATGCTTTAATATATTTTTGTGAAGCATTACCGTAGATTTAGTAAACTTGTTGAAACGTCACCCCGACCTATTGGTGAAAGCTTATTTTAGAAGTTCAATAAATATCTAATGGCCTTTAATTGAAACATTGACTAAGCCTTAATAGAACCCTGTAACCCATATACTTAGGCAAAGATTATTCTATACTTGGTGAAACTATTTTGGATTGAGTTAGAGTTATTCTAGGGGATGAGGCTCTAGTGAAACATTCTAAAACCTCAATGAAAACTGGTGTAAGTCTTGCCTACATACATAGTGAAACAATTCGATGCAATACTCAAATCCAGAAATAGAGGATTAACTTGTAAGTGATTTTGAGCCTCGTATTTCAAGAAATATGACAATGCCTCCGATTTTGAGTTCTATCACGCAGCTCTCACTCTCTCTCCGCTTTGTCTCTTTGTCGCTCAGCTCTCACTCTCTATTCATTCTTTCTCTGTCGTGCACTGCTCTCGGTCTCTCTCTCTCTCTCTCTAACGCAATGCTCTTCCTCTCCCAGTGGTGTCTGTTCATCGAAGCTCAACTCCATCATTCACCTCCAATAGGTACTATTCATCATCATTTTCTTAGGGTTTAGGGGTTTCTCTGAAGTTGGTTTAGGGTTTATAGGTTTATATGAAATTGGTTTAGGGGTTTTTTCGAAATTGGTTTAGGGTTTAGGGGTTTCTTTGAAATCGGTTTAAACTTTAAGGGTTTCTCTGAAATTGGTTTAGGGTTTAGGGTTTGTCTGAAATTGTCTAATTCTGATGATTCCTTATTTGAAAAAGTGAATGGGTTCATTCTTTATGGATTAATTCTTGCATTTGATTTGGGATTCACTTGATTACTGCTGTTGTTTTGCTATTGTTATTGATGTTGTATTGTTGTTGTATTGCCATTGCAGTGGTGTTGTATTGCCATTGTAGTGGTGTTGTATTGCTAGTTTATTATGGTTTTATTCATGTTCCATTGTGGTTTTAATGGTTTTGGGGATTTATACAATTGGATTATGTGTTTCTTTGTTACTTTATTTCATCCAAATAAGGGAAATTGTTGGTGTTCATTTATAGTCTCTACATTAGCCACATGAATCTTTATAGTTTGTTTTGCAGTTGTAGTAGCTTTTTGATGTTTGTAGTTTGTACATAAATAACCATTTATTATGCTATACAAGCAGAGTCCATAATTTTTCTTTTGATGTTCCATCTGTATTGTATTTCATTTGTTCTCTATTTATGACATAAATGTATATTAGTATGGTGATGAGTAGATTTTAGGAAGCATTGATGCAGTTGGGCTAGTTCTTTTAGCTTTTTCTCTCAAACCGTGTATGAAGTTGATCCTTGGGGCATGAAATCACTTTGATAGAGGGCGGTGTTTGGTTTATGGATGGAATGTAGGAGACGACTATATAACATAAGGAAATGGGAAAATATAATGGCAAGCCTTGTGGAGGGAAAATATAAGCCTTGAAGGTACAGGGATTCATATTTTTTCTGTCATGGGACACATTGGTGAACATACATGTATTGCATATCAGGTTCTATTGCCCCTATTGTACTTTTATCACTGATATATTTCATGCCCATGCCTTGATATGCATCTGTATTGTGTGTTTATTGCTTTGTTGTTGTGTATATTTCAACGGCTTGAAATTATTTGTATAATGTTGGTGTACAGGAAAATATGGTTTCTAAAGGAAAGCTGATGATTGATGAGGATCAAAAGTTTCAGGGAAAGGTGGTGTCCCTTTCCCATACAAAGACCGCCATTAGTACAATTAAGGAGAAATTGAGTCCGCAACAGTTACAAAGGTTCCAAGACAGTTGTTTTGGTCATCTATTACTGATTAAGGACCTTAAGTGGACTGGACAAATTGTCCACGAGTTGTTGTTGAGGAAGGCTAATCCGAAGACAGTTTCCCAGGTGAATGAGATAAAATTCATTGTTGGTAATAAGATGATATAATTCACGGCGCAATAGTTTTGCGTCATCTCGGGGCTAAGGTTCGGAAACCTTCATTAATCCCGATTGTGACTAATGAAAACAGCTCATTGAAAAAGAAATACTTCTGCAATAATAAAACTGTGACCCTTTCCGAACTAGAAAAAGCCTTCATCGACTGTGCTGATGAGGAGGATGTCGTGAAGCTTGGATTTCTATAATTTGTTGTTTTTGTGCTGTTGGGTAGTGAAAAACATGTCAACATTGACATGCGATATTTGAAATTGTCAGAAGACCTTGAAGAGTTTCAAAAGTGTCCATGGGGCATTGTTTCATATGCGAAGACAAATGCCTCATTTTTTAGGGCACTTTGTGCAGATTACCATCGAGTAAAAGTGCCCCAAAAAACTACAAAAAAAAAAAAAAAAAAAAGATGAAAAGAAATCAAAGACAATAGCAAGTGGTAGACCAATAGAGTACCACATAAAAGGTTTTGGCTTTGCACATCAGTTGAGCAAATATCCATAAATGTATAAGTTCAATTTAATTTGTTTATAGTGATTGATGTTTTATTGTTCAAAATAGACTTGGGCTTTTGAGGTGTTTCCAGCGTTGGCTGCACTGTATTTTGTTGTGCACGAAGAGAATGACCACATCCCCCGTATACTACAATGGAGGAACAATACTTCGACTCATTTTCACGAGCTAATGAGCCAAGTATTCGAAAACTGTGAGGTTAGTTATGTTTGTAATGATTATGTTGGAGGTTGATGTGCAACTTCTCCGCCCAACTCTAATTGACAAGCAATAGGCCTATTGGAGTTGGGGTGACAATGATGAAAACACTGAAGAAATTATTGAATTTTTTGCCGATGAGGCCCAAGAAAATACCAGCACTTTCGTTGAAGTAAAAGATGACGAAGTTGAGGAAACAGCTACCCTTCCCTCGTCTTCTAAGGTGAGCATGACCTTTTTGCAATATACAGGTCATAATAAACTTAATGACGCTACTATATAATCATTATATGATCAATGTATAGCAACACGATAGCAATACAGTAGCAATATTTGAGTTATATTTTCAGTATTATAACAGTTGCATTATAAATGTATGCAGGGTAAACTCTTGTCGACTAAGTTACGCACTTTGAAGCGTAAGTTTCAAACCACAAAGGATGAATTGGCAAAGGTAGCCAATTCAAATTGAGTGTTTAGAAAGAGAGTGCGTAACTTAGAAGAGATGGCACAGAAGGAGCCTTTGAAACATGAGAAGGAGTGTCAAAAAAATAAAAAGTTTGTGGAGGATTTCTGCAAGACCCTCACTTCAATGGAACACTATTTTAAGCTAGAGATAGAGAAGTTGAAAAAACGAAATGGTGGGTTGAATGAACATGATGAAGGACATGAAGAAGTGGGTAGTCCTCATATCAATGAAGGAGACGACAATGACATGTCACCTTTACATGAATATATTACTCCGATTACAGAACCGACCGAAATGGAAGCACAAGTCTCTGGTGATGGAGCCAAAGCCTACGCAGCCATGCAAGTCCAAGAGGCAGAAATTGGCACTTCAGGTTCCTAACAAATAAGTGCAGCAAGAAGCTGAGAAGCTTCTTACTCGAAGATGTGGACGGGTGCGGGGTAATCTGCAAAAAACTGTTATCTTTGTTATAGGATTGGAAAAATAGCGACATTAAGGCATTGAGAGGTCAGATGAATCCTCCAATCATAACCAATGTTACTGTGGCTGGTGATGAAGCGATTAAGAAAGGTAGTGCCACTGTTGAAAAACAAGATATGGAAGGTAAATGGGGCAGAACGAAGTGGCCAACTACTACATTGTTGAGTTCATTTACCGATCCCTTGAGGAAAAAGAGGACGATTACTATTTCGGATGATGACACAACCCTGCCATGTTTTGATCCAACAAACCCGTGCCCATTGACAATGTCAAGGCAGTAATAGAGTTTTTCGTTGCTTGGAAAAACCGATTTAAGGTTAGGATTTTTAACCTTGGAAATCCAATATTCATGTTGTTGTAGTATGCAGTGATTTACCAATAAGAATATATAGCTACCTTTAATAGACATGTCTGTGTTTGTACTATCTTTGCCATATTATACAATGTTCCAATTATTGAATGATTACAAAATCGACCGTAGGAAGTTTACCGATTGTAGTGCGGAGGTGCAGCTCAAAGCATGTTCGTTGGCCAATAATTTTTTTACAAACTTATAGATGATACAGAATGGATTAGCTCCAGGGTAAGAATTTGAACCCTATTTCATTAGGATAATTCAATTCTTTTCTCACCTTCACTATGTGTACATTTGTATTAAATTGTGGTGGTATTATTTACTTGAACTTTCAGCACCTTGACATGACAATGTTTCTAATACGGAAAGACAACTTTCTCATCATTTGGTGTTTGGAATGGACTGGACAACTGCAGATTATTGTTTGCAGGTAAAAATGTGAACATGTTAATGTTTGTGCCTGATAAATCACGGTCGTCAGAAGGGACCTCTTCTCGGCCGTGGCACTGTTCGTGGACTAAAACGCCACGTTTACGACATTTAGACTTTTGAAAGCGAAGAAAATGCGGCGGATCTTCTCGGCCTCACAACCGGGCATTATGGGCGAGGCCGAGGTCCATGAAAGACCGGCCGAAGATCGTGGTCAAATCGCCACGTGGCCTCGGGGTCCCACGCCCCATTTAATGAAGTAGTGCCTCGACCGCCATAGCAAAACCACTGGGTGCAAGAAGCATTTAATGCACGGCGCGAAGGAAGTGATTGAAGTCGGGATTTGGTAACAGGAATCAGAGTGGTTAGGCGCAAACATTCTCACAAAGCATTCTCACAGCTTGAGGTCAGGTCACCAACCACTGGACCAGAGCATTAAATGCGTTCCCATGACCAAGGGGGCAGAGTCCACGATCAGGGCGGTGGCCGAGATTTGCCGAGATTTATGGGGGTCACACCACCATGCTTCTCAACCCAGACCACCATGCTTCACGGTCCCAAATGCTGATTTGACTACCCACTTGCCCCGATCAGACTCCACCATACAGATATTTTTAAGCCATCAGGCAGATCTTTTTCCAGCCTCGATTGGCCCTCCAAGACTCCTCCCATAAATACTAAGCTCAAGACCACATTCAAGGGGTTCAAACACTAAACCAAAAGCCTCCCACGGAGCAACTTATATTTTCTGCAATGCATTTTCAATACCTTTTCATGCTTTTCTAGGAGTAGTGATAGATTGTAAGGAAAATCCATTCATCAATATATCATATGACCCTTGATTTCTCAAGGTGCCGGAGCATCATCCTTGTTACCACCTCATTCACCCCATATATCATACGATCGTCGCTCTCCGAGCAACGCCCACCGCCCAAAATCCACCAACACCACCGCTAAACGGCCTTGTAGCTCGGGCCGTGAACCTGACGGCCGAGATAAGTTCCTCTCTTGGCCACAATCGTTTGACTAGAAGTCTAACTCCAAACAGGCGCATCATTTGAACATCTTCTACCCAAACCCCATCACTATCTCAGCGCACGATGAGCCGTCTGGCACGCCTGCGCACAACCGCCTGCATCCAAAAGAAGGGCGTCACGCGTTGGCGCACATCCCCTTGGCGGAGCCCTAGGCGCGAGATTTGCCACGGACCAACACTTTGGCACGCCCGTAGGATCCTTGTCAAAAGACCTCATGGTGGATCTAATGGGCGGCGGGCCTTGGATAGAGACATCCTTTATGGCGCGATGGGCAAATTCTCTATAGAACTGCGGGCGCTTTTCCGGGAGGGGATGCGTAACGCCTACCCACACCTCGAGGCTATGGTCCGCACTCTCGGCCAAAAGTCGGGGCAATCCCACCGGCGTGGGTAAATCCTAGACCCACCGCCCGTAAAAACGGGCACGGCCCACTTCATGCTTTGGCGTATCATTAGGCGAACAGCCCCAAGTATCCGCGGCCCGAAATTCGGCTCAAGATCGCGCCTCGGCCGTCCACGCCCATCTTGGCCCAACACGACCGCAACCGCCACAGCGACACGGTCGAGCGATGCAACCGTTTCACTATCACAAGCGTCGTTGTTCCCATCGGGATCTCACCCTCGATGCTTGGCAGCGCCCAACAACGACACATGCGCATCCCGGCCAAACCTATGGCGCTTACCTAAAGCTGCCCGGCTCGGTGCCGCAACGGTGAACCCCTTGTTCAAATGACCCAGAGATTGAGCCACGAGAATAATGTACGGGTCCTGCGGCCACTTCAATCAGGTTGAGTTACCCCTCGGGACCCTCGAACCAAAGAGGTCCGCGCACGATCGAGGATGGCTTAACCTGAGGTGGTCGAAGACGCCAAGCTATATCGAGCCGTACCGCTCGGAGATCAAGACTTGGCGCGAATTGTTCCCCAAGGCGTTTTGGGCACGTCGCGCATCAAAAGATTCGCCATGGGCACATTTCCATATGTCTTTGCCTGGCCGTGACATTAATAAGTGATGAGGCTAAGGGTTCGACCTCTTGGGTTTTTAAGCGGCTTGGCGGCGAAGAACTCAGGTGGCCGTGCCCGGATTGAAAATTTGGGGCAACTAGGGCTCGGCGCTTACACTTGGCGCAAGTTCAAAAGAAATGGCACCGAGGGCCTACGACCAAAAAGTAAAAAGAAAAAAAGAGGCGAAGTAGCCAAGCAAACTAAACAAACGGCGCGGCCAAAATGAAAACAGCGTACACTCATTCGTAGAAAAAGGGCCTGTGTCTTATAATTAGAGGAGAAATATTGTTTCTACAAAGAAGAAAAGGGAACGGCCAGTCACGGTTGATCAAACAAAATATATATATATATATAGTCTGTAGGAAAAGAATACATCTAACTATTACGAAAATCATACACCACCCCCAAGCGCCTTGAACATCCCGGATCAGGCGGTTATCCTTCTCGGCGATGTTCCCACCATCTATGTCCACCGCCACCTCGCCCGAATCGCTTCCTCTCGGCTAGGGCCTTCTTTTCTCGATCGTTGCTTTGAGAATATGTCTAGGCGAAGACTTGATTCGATTCCTGCGACCGCACCATCTCTGGCCGAAGGTGAGGGCTCGACGGCTGGAGCTCGGCAATCTGAGCCTCGACTGTGCAAGTTCTTCATTCTCTCGTTGGACAACGAGGTCGTTCTCCTTTAAACGAGCCATGGTAGGTTGGACTTGTTCTTTGTTCGCTGACAGCTCCTGCTCGAGCGAGCACCCCTCGGCCATCCTCGGGTTGGCCTCAATGTATCGACCAATCATCTCCTCGCCCTCGGCCAAGCGTACCTGGAGCTCATCCACCGAGCCGAATCCAACAGCCTATCGCCATGGCCATATCCAGGCAAGACCTGAACTCCATGAATGCCTCCGCCGTGGTCATTTGGTGAACCCCAAAGAAGAGGAACTCCCGGAGCTTTCCAGCAACGACCGAATCCTCGTCCAAAGGACCCGAGGTCGAGTTGGCTCCCTCGTCATGGAGGCTGGCGTATAACTCCTCGAGATCATTGCAGGAGATGGTCTCCTAAAGATAGGGAAGAAGGGGGTCAGAAAGAAAGCAACCAGTTGGGACATAAGGAATGACAAGAAGGAAAATCTAGTCCTCACTTGGCGGCCGGCGGCGCACCAAGGGCTGCTATAGCAAGCTTCGGTCATAACCGCCGAAGAGACGGTGAGCTCGGTGCATCGATAGCTGCGGCCTCAACCACTGCAGGCGCGGGGCATGCTCATAATGGTGTGGATAACGACGACCGGGAGGTGAAAGCAAAATTTCGGTCAAAAGCGGGCCACAATTTCAAAATAAGATAAAATGAAACATAGTAAAAGCAAAGCGCTACCGAGCGAAACACGATGCCGCTTGGGCGATGAGGCGCGAAGGCGAGCAGGGCGGCCAAGGAACTTCCGCCGGGGTGGTCTGCGTCGTTTCTCTGACAAAGAAGTTCATCATCGGCATGTCCGCAGCAGGCTCCTCGATGGTGGCACTTCTTGGCACCCAGCGTTTGGTAGCCTCGCGGTGGCCACCTCCTCACCACCCTCACCACCTCCTCGAGGTCGGCCGCCTCCTCGGCGCCCGCGCCTCGGCGGCACCTCTTCCTCTACCTCTTCCTCGCCACGAGAAAAGACCAGGATCAACAAAATAAATGAGGGGAAGGCGTGGCACAGGGACAGGAAAAGGAGAAGAAAGTTCAAGGAGAAGTACTTACGGTCACGGGAGGGGCTTCACTCACGACCACCAAAGGGACTTCCTCCTTGCCCTCGCCCTCCGAAAGGTCAAGCAGACCCTTTTTCTCGGCCGCTCCAACGCCTCCGTCTCAACCACAGCAGTCTCGGCCGGCGCGGCCTCAACCACTGCGACCTCGGTGCTTGAGGCCTCCCGACCCTCTTGCGACCCGGGGCTACATGAGCAGAGAAAGAAGCAAAAAGTTAGGTAAATAAATAAACAAGGACAAAGGCGACTTAGAAAGACCGACAGAAAAAAAATGGGGCTTACCGGCAGCAATTAGTCGAGCCGGCGGGGAAGATGGCACGGTCCTATGCCCAATATCTTTCGCGCCCCACCTCGGTAGGGGTTACGGAGGTTGAAGTCGCGGTTGAAGCCAAGACCGCTCGACGAAGGAGCGGCCGCCACCTGGTACGGCGGCGGCGATACTTGGTCAGAAAGGCGTGGCGGGCCTTCTTCCTTTGCGCCTTGAGGAGGGGTCCCAATCGTTCTTGAGGCCCCCTCACGGCCTCTTCAAAGGCGGATGAATCTGGCGAGATGCACTCCTCGTGCCAAAGCCTTCCATTTTCGTCGGCCGCGTTTGGCGCATTCACGGCCTCGGCGTAAGAAAGGACATCCCTTTACGAAGTGGAAGGAAATCCCACCACGCCGTCTTTGCTAAGCGACATTGGCCCTCCAGGGGCGAGAGCCGGTTGATCGACGAGGAGGGCGGCTGTCGAATCGAGCAGAATTGCGCGCCACGAAATGCGGCAAATAAACCTCGGCCCGACCTTGGACATGCCGCGTGAAGGTCGCGCGACGAAAGGAGCCTTAGATCTCCCTCGTGTCGTTCTCCATCTCGCCATCGGGAATTATGGAAGGTCGTGCGCCAAGTACAAAGGATACGGCCTAGCAAGGCACACCCAGCTGCGACCCGACCCTCTCGGTCACTCATAGAAGAACTTGTAGCGAAGACCGAGGTGTTATGCTTCCTAGGGGCGGGCGAGTCGTTAGCCGACTTCGATGTCGGAGATCTTGTGCCCTCGATTACGGGAAGTAAGCCTACAGCCAGAATCGAAGGCCCATAGCGGACCACCGTGCTTCGGCGTCATCCCATCGCGTGACCACGTCATGAAGAGTACGCAGTAGACATGACCTAGGAGGAATGGGCGGCGCCACCTTCCTCCTTGCGCGAGATAGTCGGCCGGTGGGCAAACTCGGGGTAACTTTATTCGCTGGGTGCGAACACGAACTTGCATAGCGATAGCAACAATGCGGCATGCTCGACCTCGCCCAAGGGAGCGATAGAATCATCATCGGCGCTGTCCTCCACACCGAAGTTGTTGTAGAAGCTGGAGTAGTTGAGCATGTTCTTTGCCTTGCTCCCAGCAAGCTTGGCGACCGTAGGCCATGTGGCCTTAAACCTCCATTCGGCCTCGGGGGCGGTCAGAGCGGCATTCACCTCCACGCCGAGAGGATAGGCGAATAGGGCGACCATGTCTAAAACGGTCGGCGTCATCATACCAAACCGAAAGTTCATGGTATTTATGGCCGACGACCAGAAGCATAAGGCCGCGGCCAAGAGCGACCGATCCATGGCAAGTGGCCAATCGAACAGCTTGATCAAGTGGTAGATGCCTTGATCCTTCCATTGCTAGCCGAAGAAGTGCTCCATCCTCGGCAGCCACTTTTCCCAATCCGGTCGAAGTCGGCTATGGGGCTGCGGCTGTGACATTCCGTCTTGGAAGTCCCCATCAAAAGCCGAAGTTCACCGGGTTGTCCCTCGGATGAGCGGCCAGCCTCTCGGCATTCCTCCTTCCATAGAGGGCCTAGGACGCAGGAGTCGGTGACACCGTCATCATCGGTCCAGGCGCGATAATATCGAAGGACCAGGCCCTGGATGTCTCGGCAGATGTCCTCAAACCGAGTCTGAAAGACTTGGGACAGAGCTTGAGTGGAGGCGAAGTGTTGGAGGCCATTAAAACGAATTAAGGTAGGGTGTTTTAAAAGGAAAAGTCGAGGAAGGATGATAAACACGAAGAACACTGGGAAGCCAAGCGTTCAAATAAAGGGTTAAGGGCAGAGGCGGAGTGCTTAAGTGAGTTCGAAAGGGTTGAGGAATTGAGAGAAATTTTGGCAGAGTTTGGGCGTCTGAAAATCTGAAAGCATGAGGAGAGAATGAAGAAGGATAGGCTTTTATACTGGCGCTCGAATTTGAAAACGAAAGGGCACAATCCACTCGAGAGACGTAACGGTTTGATAGTGTGCTCGAATACGCGATGACATGTCGAAGCCCGGAGGCTATCGTTTCAATTGACGAGGTAAAGCGACGGCTCGAGCAAATCAAGGCAATGATGGCTTAAGGGACGTGCCTGCGCATTTAATGCGTCGATTGACCTTCGCATTTAAGATGCCAACTATCAATCACTTTGAAGGGAAGGCAGAGAGTCCATCCCTTGGAATCCATTCGGCCTTTGCCCAAACCGCGACCGAAGAATCCAGGGATGTGGGGGCAATGTTTGTGCTCGATAAATCACGGTCGTCCGAAATGACCTCTTCTCGGCCGTGGCACTTTGCTCATGGATCGAAGCGGCCACGTTTCGTCGGACATTTAGCCTTTCCGAAAGCGAAGAAAATCGAAGGCTGGATCTTCTCGGCCTCACAACCACGGCATTATGGGCGAGGCCGAGGTCCATGAAAGACCCGACCGAAGATCACTGTGGTCAAATCGCCACGTGGCCTCAAGATCCCACGCCCCATTTAATGAAGTAGTGCCTCGACCGCCACAGCAAAACCACTAGGTGTAAGAAGCATTTAATGCGAGGCGGAAGAAAAGTGATTGAAGTCGAGGATTTGGTAACAGGAATCAGAGTGGTTAGGCGCAAACATTCTCACAAAGCATTCTCACAGCTTGAGGTCAGGTTACCAACCACTGGACTAGAGCATTAAATGCGTTCCCACGGCCAAGGGTAGAGCCCACGATCAGGGCGGTGGCCGAGATTTGCCGAGATTTATAGGGGTCACACCACCATCCTTCTCAACCCATACCACCATGCTTCACTGTCCCAAATGCCGATTTGACTACCCACTTGCCCAGATCAAACTCCACCATACAGATATTTTTAAGCCATCAGGCAGATCTTTTTTCATCCTCGATTGGCCCTCCAGGACTCCTCCCATAAATACTGAGCTCAAGACCACGTTCAAGGGGTTCAAACACCAAACCAAAGGCCTCCCACGGAGCAACTTATATTTTCTGCAATGCACTTTCAATACCTTTACATGCTTTCCTAGGAGTAGTGATAGATTGTAAGGAAAATCCATTCATCAATATATCATACGACCCTTGATTTCTCAAGATGCCGGAGCATCATCTTTGTTACCACCTCATTCACCCCATATATCATACGACGATCGCTCTCCGAACAACGCGCCGGAGCACCGCCCAAAATCCACCAACACCACCGCTAAACGGCCTTGTAGCTCAGGCCGTGAACCTAACGGCCGAGATAAGTTCCTCTCTAGGCCACAATCGTTTGACTAGAAGTCTAACTCCAAACAGGCACATCATTTGAACATCTTCTACCCAAACCCCATCACCATCTCAGCGCACGATAGACCGTGCTGGCACGCCCGCGCACAACCGCACCGCATCCAAAAGAAGGGCGTCACGTGTTGACGCACATCCCCTCGGCCTAGAGCCCTAGGCCGCGAGATTTGAGACGGACCAACAGTTAAATTCATTGCTTCATTTGCATTGGTTAAATCATTATGAAATGCGCCTTCAAAATTGTTTGCAGTAATTTTTAAAGCCGGTAAGACCGCCTATAAAGAAACGAGTATCGAAGAAGGCAGCTGCTCCAAAAACCATTAACCTTCCACCTAGGTACCTAAAAAAGATAGATCACTTTGTGCACAATACATGGCAACATGGGTATGCGCAACCACGGAGCAAAGTCCGGAAGGTGTATTTCCCGTATAATCTTCAAGGGTGCCATTAGGTGGTAGTAGAAATCGACTTCGTGAGACATATTGCGACTATGTATGTCTCCTATATTGCTTTCACCTCAAATTTCAAGCTGGTCAAATATCTTGAGTCTATTAGTGCTACTCTAGCACGGGTGTTGTACGATATGCACTTTTATGAAGCTTCTGAGGTTGAAGAGGTGAAGCAAAAGGGGATGAAGATGTCCAAGTTTAATACATTCACAATTTGCAGCATTGGAGATGTGCCGCAACAATGTGATGGTTAAACTATATTAATTTAGTGGAGTTTATCGGTATTGAAAATAAGTGCAGTTCTAATTTATGAACTTATTGGCCTGACATTTCTTGCAGAATCATGACAGTCAAATTCATCGAGTATCTCAATGCCGACATTTCTTTGGATAAAGTTGACCCATCCATGATCACCTATTATCGACTGAAGCTTGCGATATAGGCTTTCAGGGGGAAGGAGTATATATGAGGTAAATGTGATAATGTTTCTCAATTGATTTCAGTCTTCACTTATCACTTGGGAATTCAGTTTGAATTTAATTATTTCAGTTTATCCTTTATATGAATATGCAGAAATGGAAGCTTTGGTGGAGCTGCTTTATATGGTGATCCATCGAGGTTGATAGAGCTATTTGCTTTAGTTATTCTATGTAGCAACGTGAAATCATTTACATGGTCTGCGGCCATGTTGTACATGGTGATAGAAATATTGTATAGTCGGTGGCAATGGCTAATTGCCTTACATGGCACATAAACTGTATTCATTTTGTAGACATGATAGATAAACTGTATCCATTTTGTAGACATGGCAGATAAATTGTACTCATTTCGGAGTAGAAATATGCATCAATTTTCATTTTTTGAAACTAAATTTTGGTAGTACATCTAATCAATACCACTAGGGATGTACTTCTAATTTGGTTTTCAAATTGTGCTTTTGTTTTGGAGTTGTTGTCATCATTAGCATACTTCTTGTTTATATTGTTTAGTTGAGCTATTTCGTACAGCTCGATATGTAAACAGATCTATACTTTCTCCTTATAGAGGTATAACAGTGGCCCGTCGTTGTTATGCAATATATAGACAATATAAGGTTACAATCGCAGAATAAACAAACAAGTGACGCACTTTTGAGCACCAACAGACGCAAAATACATACAATAAGGTAGCAATATTAGGTCAATATACATACAATATGCAGACATCCATTTCAGACTACCTTCAATTTAGACATTCAAAATAAATTGACACCCAACCCTAACAATACTATCATGCGAAGGGAAAACGAAGGCAACACATTCACATCGTGTCACCCACCACAAGCAATCAAAGTAAAACCAATTTAACAAAAATCCACAGAAATTAAGAAAATGACCATCAAGACTACCTATTAGAGGTTGGCGATGGAGTTGAGCAAGCAGCTGCGACCTTACGCTATTCGAAAGACATACCTAGGAGATGGGGAGGAAGGGCGGGGAGGGGGATGTGTGTTTCGCGATTTAGAATAAAGAGATGGGGACAATTTAGAACAAAGAGCGCTAGGAGAGAACCAGCTGCGAGAGCTAGAGAGAGCTGGGCGAGAGGGATACAACGGCAAGAGAGAGAGAGGAAGAGAGAGAGAGAGAGAACTGAGAATTGAGAGAGCTAAGAGAGAACAAAAACTGACCAAAAGTGTTATCTAGCCAATAAGTGGGCAATAAGTATGTATTTATCGATTCTATTCGCAAAATGTGTGCGGAAAGGTAGTATTTCCAGATAAAATTAGGAAAGCAGTGGCAATAAGTGCTATTTCCCAAAAGATTTGGTATATAATGCTTTTCTCACAAGGGGAGGACTGAATGTTCAAACTAGAAAAATGAAACAGGAAGGGGAATGGGAGATGTGCACTTCGTGAAAGAGAAGAACTTGCTTTGGATGGAGGGAGAGACATACTGAGCAAGGTGAGAGGATGATTCCAGTACAAGTCTTTAGCTTACAAGTGGTCTTCTTAGAGTCGTTGGATTAGATCCAACGACATCCCTGCAATCAAGAAACTAGTCCTGTAATTTTGTGACTAATTATTTGACATTTGTAAACTAAATTCTGAAAATTCTTTACTAGTCATAGATCATTCTAAATATTGTTACAATATCCACTGAGTACCAAACTACATTAAATGTACATTTGATCATTGTTGTATGAACCACATTCAGAAATAAGCAGAATAATAAAAATACTTCTGGATCACTCAGCGAGAGAATAGTTTAAAGATCCAGTAGCCAAGTAGAAATGCCTTGGGTTATTCAGCACATGCTCACTAGACTGATTATACATAATCTGTAGTACACTTTTGAATTCAAAACATCTATAAAACAAATGGAATGAGAGCCTTGACATTTTTGGGAAAATGATCAAACTTGGAAAGATACCATCTTCTCGTAGCACAGCTCCTTCCAATCAAGTATAAAGCTGACCCTATGGTGAAGGAGAATGCATACAGAGTTTGAGAAATAAAAGAAATCCCCACAAATTCTACGATTTCAAAAAGATAGTGGGGGCATATCACTAGTCCAAACAAACCGCCTTTGGGAATCTTATAATCCTTGTCACCCCTTGACCGAATTTTAGAAAGAAGGTAGTGATGATAGAAATTGCCAGAGATCCCTATTAGAAACAGCAGACATCCAAGGTACTTCAAATCAACTGATGGCTCCGGAAACCCTTGTGCTAAGTATTGAGCATAAGTCACAGCTGCAGTAGACAGAAAATAACTGAGAGAGATGGCCGACACAACATCAAGATTCATCCCTCCACTATAGTTGTGAACAAACAGAACCTATGAAACATGGAAAAACATATTTTCGAATGAGAAGCATCAGAAAAATTAACAAAATTCTGAGTTTGAATCATAGAGTAACTGTTGTTTGCATGTAGTTGCTTAAACCTTCCCCCGTTGAAATGTTCTTGTATTCTATCTTACTTATTTATTTGAATTAAAACACATAAAAGTAAATCTCTAACATGAAAATGGATATAAAGGAAAAGCCCACAAGCTAAGCAGTTTACATATGCTCAGTAAGAGGTTTTAGAATTTGAATAGTCAAGTGATTAAACTTGTAGAAATGCTCAGTAAGCAAAATCACTAGTTGGTATAACCAGATAGTAAACAGATGGCAACTAGTTCCAATTTGAAGATCACTGAAGAATACATAATCAAGAAATCAGAGAAAAGATGAGGGTAGAGTCGTACCTCAAAAATCCTTTTGAAAAAATGAATGGTTAGGACTGAACAAAGCAACAAGATTCTGATATTCTCTTGAGGATAAAGCACAAATGATGCGACACCAGCAAGAAATGCCGGATTATAAGCTATTAGCATGCCTGTTCTACTAGATAGTTTAATTTTCTTTGCAGCAGAGGTTTTAGAACCAGAATTCCAGAACTTCGAATAGTGTAAGTGCTTTCCCCTTAGCTCCGAAAGCCCAAGATTAGCGGATGATGTGAAGCTAATCACTGTCATTGCTGTGACGAAAAGAGAAGGAGGTGGTGGGAAAATATATGTCAACATTGTGGTGACTACCATGTAACTAGCCTTTGATTTCTCTCCCTAGAGTTCTGTAACGAACACAGACAAATACGCTGTTAGGAAATATAAATGCCAGCAGATAAACACTTTCCTCTCCTTTTGTGAATTAAATTTTGGGATGAATAAGCTGATAAAATAGTAAATTCTTTATGAAGGTATGAGATTTATCAATTCTCATCACATCTACACTATTAGAATTAGAAGAAGAAAACAAATTTCAAGGTATATAAAAACATTGTAAGAAGTACTATGTAAAGTAGGACACTCCTATGTCTATTGTTGTTATCACTTATGAAGGATGAGTAGCAAAATATTTGTGAGGAAGCAACCATTACCAAAGAAAAAAAGAAGAAGACAGAAGGCACAACCTCTGATTAATACTATATTATTAATATAATTTCTAACACAACTAAACTCGAACAGAGAAGTAGAGTTTCACTGAATCAACAGCTAAGCGTACCAACTTAGTTATACTAACATGCATAATTCAAGATTCCATACACCATCAAAGCATGGAAAGACAGTATGCGGTAAATTTTATTCCATTACACCATAATATAATTGAACTTGATAACAATTCTAATTAATGACCAAGACAACGCTATCACTAAAACCTGTCCAAAACTACAGCTCGACCTCCAAGTATTCCCAACAACAAACCCATTCACCATTACATTGTATATCCCTGCATCAACCAACTGAATACAACGTCCAATTTCAATACAAATGTGTAAAAGAGTTCGTAAATTGGAAAGCATACCTCCAAAGATCTTCCAAACAGCAGCTCCCAACACAATAAATGAAAAGCCAAAACCGAGAAACCAAAAAGCAAGAAGAAACATATCGAATACTTTTTTTTGCAGTTACAAAAATATATTGGAATTTACAGGAGAGCAGTTATAACTAAATAAGAGCCATGCATCATGTAATCTATCACCATATAACACCTTGAAAGGGTAGGCCGTACCCATTGAAGTTTCTAAACTTTACACTTCAGTTCAAAATATTACAGTTTACTCTTTTTTCACATCAGTTTCTACAGGAGCTCCAATATTGAAATCCGATTCAGAACTGAACACTGAATCCAAGACGTACAGAGATCGAGCTTGAAACAATGGATATTTAAATAAATCGATAAAAATAGTTAACGATATCAATTTTTCTGAATTTGAACGAAAATAATGTGCCGTATAAATCAAGAATAGAAGACAATGAGGCCTCAAACCACATGAATGCAGTAGGGAACATGATTCTAAACTATAAGAAAACTCATAATCAACATTGGGTGTTAGAGCTTTAGAGAATCGCACCTTGGGACTGTCACTGAGCATTCAACTTTGAAGTAATAGGGCTCGAGCAATAGTCTTCTAGCGAACAAGGAGCTGAGCTCTTGAATGGTCCAGTGAGAGAGAATCCTAAAATTGTGAGAGAGGAAGAGGGAGAGCGAAAGCGAGAGAGAAGTGATGATAACGTTCTGGTCTAAAGGAATTTAAGAGGATAAGTTGATAATTCCTTGTTTGGCAAAAATTTATTAAATAATGCATGAAAAAAATTGTAGAAATTAGAGTATCAAATTTTTAAGTTTAATTTCCACTAAAATAGACATCATTTTACAATTTCTATAGTATCGTTTACAAAATTCTATTATTTACAAATTCGACATACATAAAATCCAAACACTAAAATCTTCAATTGCCAAAAATTGAAATGATGGAAATCTAAATTCCGTCATTTTAGAATTCTATGTAATTTTTAATTCCTCCAAATGGAGAACGGAAATTTTTTTTAAAAAAAGTCATATTTTTAGCGGGTTTTCAATTATAATTAAGGGGTTCCGTAAAAAAGGAAAAAAAAAACGCTTTTTATCACAAAACGTGCTTAACATTTATGAAACTATCAGATTACATCCTTAAAGTTTTTTTTGTGGCACCCATGATCCCTAACATTAATATTGGTAATCTTAAATAAACTGCTAAATCCAAGGATATAATCGTCAAATGAATCCATTTTCACATCTTCAATGCCTCAGACCCATTTGCCACCAATTTGGAACCATTTCCCTCCATTTCTTGTTGGAATTGACAGGAAACTAAAGGTAAGCACTGAAAATGGAAGGGAATAACATAAACAAATTGAACTATAAACAACATAAATTGAACAATAGTGTGCAGTAGTTGACTAAATTACGTTTTAGGATGATTTGAAGCTCAAAAAAGGTCCTAAAACCCAAAGAACCCAGTTGCTCTTTTGCCCAGAAATTTGAAAAAATTTCGTTACCAAGACGGATGTTCATAAGATTTTTCATAGCTATACATTTTTTGCGACGGTGTTCTTCAGATTTTTCGTCACTAAAAGTCAAATTAACATATCAACTTCAGACTTATAATTGTAAGGTCATTGCTCATTGATTCTGACTAGCAAGTTTTTCATCAAATGAAGGAAATGCTCATTTCTTATATTTCCTCATTTATTTTTGCTCCTTTAGCCATTTGATTATGCTATTGGTGTATTGGCCAATGTTTTATTGGCTCATAGATGCTTACAAACCTATCAGCAAATGCTGCTATTTTCGTTAGGCATGCCTCGTTCAGTTGAGCAGCTAGCAACTAGCATGGCCTTGGCAAACTCTCGAGTGAATCTCATAAACTGAGCCTCAACAACAAAAAGACCCAAGACTAATGTGGTTTCTGATTGTTCTACTAAGACAATGTCCGATTGAGTTTGAATAATAAAATGTAGGGAGACTTATAAATAAACCCAAAATGGGTACAGTATTTATAAAGAAGGACAAAATTAAAGTGGTTGGACAATAATGCCCTTATTCATATCTAAATTTCCTAGGGAATCCTTCTGCTTCTGCTAGCCGGATGAAACCAAAATGTTTCTTCTTTTCATATGTTGCTTTGTACTGGCCGTATGGAGCCAAATAGTTTGGCGACTATTCTGCTGGATGGATTCTTCACGTGGTCTTCATGCATCCATCATGTTATCTATGTTGTGTAGCTCTTCTTCTCCTAAGCTATTCCAGTATGAGTTGTCATTATCTTCTGCTGTAATCTGCTGCTATCTGATTGTAGATTTCATCAAAAACTTTTGCTCCTGTAGTGCTGATTTTGTATTCATATATATCATCTGGTCTCCTGGATGTGGATTCTGAATACACCTTGATAAATTTGGACTGACAGGAGGGTCGACGATCATCATTAAATAACTGTTGCTCGGCTATTATTGCTCCTCTGTATTGTTGGATGTCTTGTTTGGTAGGCATTCCTGTTTGTGCTGATTCTCCCGGACTAAGTAATTCATCAAAAGAAATAATAATCCTATGTTGTGCTAAATCTGGGTAAATGCTATCTTTAAACCACTCTGGGGGTATACTAGTGAAATCTAATTTTACATTTTTCCAGAGAGGTAGATAAAAACTTATAATTTCTCTAAATTTTTCGGGGAATGAATCTAAATGCTTACTACTTTCAACATAAAGTTGATCTAGATAACCAAATTTTGCTAAAAATGCTGGAGTAACTATGATTGTTTTTTGTTTATGCTCTAAATGCAATTCTCTATATTCAATCATGTTAATCCTTGCTAAGTAAATAGTGTAATGGGAACAGTTTTTGGTAATAATGGTGATGCCAGGATGTGGATTACTTTTTAAATTGAAAAGAAAAGATTGAATGTACAGTTGAAGAGATGTATTTTGCTCATATTCTAATTCAATTATGTGACTCTTAACATCTACTGGTAAAAACTTATACCTTTCTCTAGCTAGAGTTTGAAGAAAATAGGGATTTTTAGATTTTTGCTCAAGAGAAAATTCACTATTATGCTCAAGTAAGTTGGGCTTATTAGCCTCTTTTTCTTGTAAATTATGCTTAATTACGGTGGGCTTATTAGCCTCTTCTTGTAGAATTTGACATCTTATATTAATAGTTCTAAAATGCCTAACTATTGTATCATATTCTCCTTTTTGCTCTGTATATTTTTCCTGCAAAAAAGAAAGGTGTTGTTTTGCTATTTTATAATCATAATTATATGCTAAAAACTCTTGCTCAAGTGCTCTAATAAGCTTTTCATGCCCTCTTTTCATGCTTTCAGTATTTGTTCTAATATTCCAAAAGTTATCTAAAAGAACTTTTTGTTTTTCTGCTAATGATGCTTGAGTACGATACTTTAAAGAAGGATTTCTAACTTCTTGTACTGATATTCCATTATAAAAATAAGTATTTGCTACTGATCGTGCTTGATTACTTATGCTTAATGGATTACCACCAGGTGATGGTATACCATTATTTTTGCTGCCAGATGATGATGGTCCAAAATACTGCATACCTGTTTAATGAATAATACGAGATAAGATATCTGCTAAAGTATTATCCATACCTTTAATATGCTCAAATATCGGTCTAAATCCATTTCCTGTAATAGAATCAACAAAATTCACCCATCTTCGGGCTGCTTGTTTATTAGTAGTAATTTTATTATAATGAGAAACAATATTTTGACAATCTGTTCTAATAGTAAATATTTCATTATGTAAAAATAATGAAAATGCTTCAAGAGAATTAATGACTCCTAAAATTTCTAAGTCAGTGGCTGGAAGTCTAGCCTGTATATCATTAAATTTTCCTGATGCATATCTACAAATTTTTTCTTCTGATTTTGTTTCTTCTTTATGTTTCTTTTGATATAAAATTCCTGCCCATCCTATTGATGATGCATCTGTTTCAACTATTTTGTAATGATTATCTAATGGTAATGCTAACGGTTTAAGTTGAGTTATATCTTGTTTTATGCTTTGAACTAACTTAATATCTTCACTATTAAAATATTTCTGTCCTGTTTTACTAGTTTTGCTATGTAAAGCTGCAATTTTCCTTCCTAAATTAGGGATAAAGCTTCTAGCATAATTTAATAAACCTAAGAATGCTTGTAATTGCTTTTTATCCTCTAACTTATCTGGAAATTCTAACACTTTTTTAGCTATGTGCTCCTGTAATTGTATAGTTCCTGATTTAATATACATACCTAAGAATTCTATATCTTGTTTTTCAAGTTCTACTTTATTTCTACTTATAATAATACCATTATCAATAAATTCTTTCAAAATAATTTCTAAGTGTTTTCTATGTTCATTTTTATTCTTACTATGAACTAATATATCATCTACATATACACTACAAAATTTATCATACTTCTTAAATATTTGATCCATCTTTCTTTGAAAGATTGATGGTGCATTTTTTAATCCAAATGGCATTACAAGCCATTCAAAATGTCCTTCATACAGGTAAATCTGTCCAATGGATTGATTCTTCGCTAATCTAATTTGCCAAAATCCTGATTTACAATCAAACTTACTAAAATATTTACTTTCTTGAATTTTATTCATAAGCTCATCTTTATTTGGTAATTTATAACTATCTTCATAAGTATTATCATTTAATCTCCTATAATTATATACTATTCTAGCTTTACCTCTCTTAAGTTCTGAATGTTTTCTAACTACAAAGGCTGCTGATCTATGTCTAGATTTTGAAGGTCAAATTACTTTTAAGTTTAAAAGTTCTTTTATTTGTTGTTCAAATTCTTGCTTATCTAACAAGTTACAAGGCATATATGCTGTTTTAATTGTTAAGTCTGGATTGATAATGTCTAATTTTGCTAATATCTTATTCTTATTCCAATGTAATTGGGGATCTTCTCCTATAATTCTAGTTTGTTCAGCTAATTGTAACAATTCTTGTAAATTTTTTGGTCTATCTATTTGCATGATTTCTAGAGGTTCTACGTTTCCTATAAGTGGATACTCATGATCAAATATTATGTCATCATATTCTAGATTATATTGTTCATCTATTTTTTCTTTACTTATTTCTACTAATTCTTCCGTATTATATTTAAAATTTTGTTCTTCTATGTTAATACTATTGTAAGACTCTAATATATTACTTTGATCAGTTGTGGTTATACTTTTCTTAAAAAATGTAATGTCTGGAGGTGTATATAAAAATCCTCCTTGTAAACTTTTTAAGAAATTTAATCCCAAGATAAAGGGATATGATCCTACTGGGGATATAAAGGTTATGGGTAAATTAAACTGTTGTCTTTCTATCCTAATTGGTATATTATTAATACAATGTGTTAAGTATACAGGTCTTGTATCAAACTGTATGATTCTTACTGGTCTAGCTAATTTTTGCCTATATTGTTCTGGCACTAACTCTTCTTTTATTACATTTTTTGTGCTTCCTGTATCTATCATGGCTGTTGTTTGAATTTTATTTTCTTTTGATAATTCTAACTCACAATTAATTGTTATTAATGAACTAGTCTTCTGTTTTTCTATACTAGGGCAATTATTCTTTTGATTATCTATCTCAACTGTATTTATTTCTATTGGTCTATTATTAAAACAAGGTTTACAATAAACTATTGTCTTAGTGTAATATTTTTCTACCACTACTTTCTTACATTGATTACATTTTTGAGGCCATCCTAAATTAACATATTTAAATTCTTCATGCTCTGTTTGTTCTTCAAACATACACATATGTTCATCTAATTCACTATCGGAATTACTAGAGTAATCTAATTCTGATTTTGAGTCTAAGGCATTAACACTATAAATACTTTCATTATCACTTAAATTGTCATCTATACTATAGATTGATTCTAAGTCCTCATCGTCTTCTAATTGAAATTGCTCAATTAATTGTAATTTTTCTCTAGGTTGTTTTCCTAATTTAGGACACTTAGGTCTAATATGTCCTACTTCACCACAAAGATAACATTTACATGTACTTTTATTAGGTACTTTATACTTTCTAATCCATGGTTTATTTGTTCTTTTCCTAAATTGCTTAGGGATATATTTTCTTCTTCTAAAAGTTTTGGAAGGTTGTGTTCTAAAATTTTTATTTTGTTGTTTATAAGGTTTATATTTTCTATGGCTTTTTCCATATGGCTTCTTTTGCCTAAATTTCCTATGACATCCATATTGTTTTGGTAAATCTATATTTTTACAACTCATGTAAAACTGTTTTCTAATTTGTCTTTTTGCTTTTATCTGACTACATTCTGATCGTAATATGTCATATACATGTTGTATTCTTGCACCTATGGATACATCTAATTTCCTAGGGTGTTTTTGCCATTCATTCCAAATTCTTTCTCCTATTGGTCCTTTAATTTTTGTCATATAAGTATCTAACAAATTAAGGTCATCAATCCTACATGTTCTACCTAAATACTTGAAAAAGTCTGAAGTATATTCACTAATATATTGTAAATCACAAATTTGTAATTGTTCTAAATTTCTTATGGCTCTAATTTGTTCTTGTTCATTTCTACCATCTAATTTATTATGGTCTAAAAATTTATATTTAATTAATTTAACAAACGCATCTATATTAAACATTTCTTTTGCTGCTTGATGTTCTATTGGATTTTTAGTTTTCCATGCTTGAAAATAATCAAAAACCATTCCATCTAAAGTATGCTCAAAGTAATCTAACATATCTTTATTATTACTAAAATCTAACATTAATGCTGCATGTACACATCCTTTTTCCCATCTTTCTATAGTTTTTTCCCAATCCTGTGGGTCTACATGATCTAAATTTAATATATTTCCTGCTAAACTAATTTGTTCAATTCCTTTATAAGGGATTCTATTTTTTCTTATTCCAAATGCTTCTTGTTGAAAAGCATTTCTACCTGTTTCTTCATTATTTTCTCTATATGGTTCATTAGTTTGCCTAAGATTTTGCTGATCTGTTCTACTTGCAGGGGTTACAGATGGTCCGGATGAACTATATTGGTCTTCTACTGGCATGCAGTCTACTTCAATTAACATATTTTGATATTCTTTTTCTCCTAAAATATGTTCTAATCCTATATTTAAAATTAAATCTTTCATTTCTTTATCTGATAATCTATGTAATCCTAACTCATAAGTTTTATATTTTGCTAGATATTCTTCTTCATCTAAATTATCTATGTCATCGATGAGTTTATCAACTATATTATCAAAATTATGTTCTATCATATTTATTTCTAAGTTATCAAATGCCATATGTATCTCTTCATCTAATTCACTTTCTAAGTCTTCTATATCATTTATTTGTTTATAATTAGTAAATCTTACTACTGCTTCACCTATATGATTTTCAAAAATTTGTGCCTTATCAGGTTGTTTATTTTTTGCTACTTGTAAATTAGGTAAAATCCATTCTGTTCCTTCTAAAAAACTATTATCTACTGGTTTTGCCTCTATCATATTAACGTGTTTACTACCAAAAGTTTGTACTAAATTTTGGAATTCTACATTAAATTTGTAATTATAAGTATCTGAAAATTTTCCTACATACATAAGACTGATGCTTAAATTTTTGTACTCTCCTTTCATATTATAATTTTTTGTTCTTATGCTAATTTTAATGTGTTTACTAAATTCTCTAATATTCATGACATAATTGGGAATACATCCTATGACTGCTAAGTTTGTGCTAAGCTCTACTTCTGCTGTAGCTATGGCTGCTTGCTGATGGTTATCCCATCTGTCATCGTATATGTATACTAGTGCTTTGGTTCCTACTTGTGCTCTAGTGAGTCCAGTTATTCCTATCATAATTGTTCCTATATGGATTTGTTGATAGTGTGATTTTTTAAGGTGTTCTATTGCTGTGTTACTAAGTAAATTAAGAGTTACTTCTTTATCTATACAACTAACTTCGTGTTGACTGATACTACTTACAATATGATGCCTATTTTCAAATTTTCCTAATTGATATAAATTATATTTATTTTTCTGTGATTTTTCAAAGCCTTTTCTAAGAAATTCTTGTGCTTCTTGTTCAGTAGGGTATATATCTTCTGTTCTAACTATTTCTTTTCCTTTTCTTCTAAAGAGTTCCATTTACTATTATCAAATGGATTTATTCTACTTTTTCTTCTATGAGGATTATTTCCTAAGGTTAAATTTTCTAATTTATCAACTAATTCTTTGGGTAGTGTAGAAGTGGTATTGTGTACTACTTGATTAATTTCTGTTATTTATTCTTCTAATTGATCTACTTTTTCGGCTAAATTTAAAATTAATTGGATAAGTAAATTATTTTGTCTAATAGGGATATTACTACTTGCTACAGATGTTGTAAATTCTGTAAGACCTACTGGTTCCTTATCTAGTTGACCAACTTCTTCTAATGCTTTGATATATTTATTATTAATTTTAGAATATGTCATTGTTGAGGCCCAAAAATCCAAAGGGCTAAGCCCAAATTAACCCTTAGCCCAATATGGGTAATTGGATGCAAAATAAGCTCAATTGGGATAAAAGGAAATTTATAAGAGCCGCCAACACAAGCTACAAGCCACGAATCATGCTAAACAAGCACGTGCAGAAGAAGCCAAGGACATACCGATATTACTAAATCATGCTCACATGCCCATTCGGTGCTACTTGGCCCGACTCTAGCCTATCATGGCATAATAAAACCCCAAGCACGAGCATAGAAATTATGCGCATTCTAATACCAAGCTACGTCACGAGCTTAAGTGGGCCCAAGCCACGAAATCAACCGGGGCTTACTGAGAAGGTTGTGGTATGGAAGGTGACAAGCAATCACGGGGCCCATTGAGGGTTCAAGGAACGTAGGTTTCAAAGCCACTTGGGGACTTTGGAACTCAAGCCCGTTCCTAGAACCCAAGCATATGGGTTAGCATGAGAGAGAGGAGAAAAATTGACCCATGCTCTAGGAAGACACCAAAGAACCCACCAAAATATTTAGCCCAGCCCACATCAATAGAATTAAAGGGAAAGCCTTTCCAGCAGCTTGACGAAAGCCTGCCAAACGTTAGAAGCAGCAAAGCCAGAGGACCCAATACCATATGTACAAGCCCAAACCCAACAACTTACAAAAATCTGGCGTCAAGTCCTATTCCCGTTTGAATTCCAAACAATGGAGCCATGGCAAGACCAGAGGAAATCCATGGGGGTGAGGGAAGTGTCCATCGGACAAAAGGCTCAATCTCTCCCCTTTTCCTCTGTAAGCTCGCCTTGGAGAGAACATAAGTAAAGCAGGTGGCGCCTTCCTCTATGGGAAAGCCCAGCTGCGTCAAACCATTGGAACCATAAAGGGTTCCTTACCCATGCTCCTTGGGTGGGGAAATTCATCAAAATAGAGCTAGGTAGGAGCTGCCAAGGAAAAAGAAGAAGAAAACCAGACGAAATTGGAGCTCCTAATGCCTATAAAAGGAGACTTTTTGCTATCCAGAAAATCCATCCACAACTCAACGATCCAGACCTTGACCAAGCTTTGTCAAGCAAATCTGGAATTTTCTCAAGCCACCCAAGCCTCTCTTCTGTTCATCTTTCTTCTTCTTAGGATAGGGCTCGCACTGATATTTCCTCCATAAGAAACCCACGCTGTCTTCTCTCTCTCAAATTGCTAAACTTGTGAAAGCTTAGCTCCCATGCCACATGCTCCTCAAGCTAAGCCATTAATGAAATCCTCATGCTTATTTGGGTGTTAGTGAAGTGATCCTGAGAGTGTTCTTTTAAAATCTCATTAGATTTTCTAAAAACTCTCTTGGGAGCTTGTTTTTCGAACTCAGGCATTTGGGGGATTTTTGCTCGTTGCCTTCTCCCAAAGAGCCTGTGCCCATTCGTCAAGTCAAACAAAAAACCCCCTACATAAATTGGCGACTTCACTGGGGAACAAGCTGCCATTTTACTGATGCCTCCAAGAAAGAAAACCCGAAGCAACACCATGGCCTCCCAAGATGGACCTGACCATGGTGATTCTGAATCAAAGGCAAAATGCTTCCTCTAGAGGACAAGAGCGTGCAAGTGAGGAAGCCTTCGCCCTCACTGATCTCATCACGGCTATGCAGGCCATGGGGAAACCCAGAAGGAGATGATGGACACTATCAAAGAATTAAAAATGCTGCTTCCAAGCCAAACGAAGAGGATAGACGTCCGCAAGAAGAATCTGCCGCTGCTGGAAAAGGGTCGAACAAAGGGGACCGTCTTTTGTCACTCAGGAGGATGTCGTTGCCATGCTGGAAAAGGAGCTTAGTCGAAGTCGGAGGATTGGAAGTACATTCCTCAGCCACCGTACCCAGCAAGTTTACTCCAGCAGCCCTATCCCAAAGGTTACGAAACACCAACCTTTGTTCTCTTCGATGGGAGGAAAGGAAGCCCGAAGGAACATGTCAACCGATTCCTTGATGCTTTGGGGCCGCACGCTGGTGATTATAATTTGTGACTCCGAGAATTCTCAAAGAGCCTCACCGATCGGGCTTATACATGGTACACCACGTTGGCACCAGGCTCTATGCGTTCCTGGGACGATTTGGCGAGCAGGTTTTGTAAAAAATATTTTCAGCACGAGGAGAGGGTCACCACCACGCAGCTCAACAACACTCGCCAAAAGCAAGGGGAGGATCCCGTGGACTTCGTGAGAAGATTCCGGGACTTGGCTCTCGATTGCTATGACGAAAAAGATGAGGAGGCACTTGTTGAGATTTGCATCAGCAACATTGTGGCGGACTATAGAGTATACTTGGAAAATATCGGCATCAGCCAATTTTCCCGGCTGCTGGAAGCGGTAAGAAAGACAAGCATGTCTGTCAAACCGACTGGACAAAGGGGCTGGAGGAGTGAGAAGAAGGAATCACATCAGGTGTTAGCCACGGATGAGAAGCCATCTAACGACTACAGCTCACGCAAACGAAAAGATAGGGAGACGTACCCGCCATTGCCTTGCAAAGATGAAGAGTTTCATGCCATCCTCGACACAATGATTGCTGACGGCGCAATCAAACCTCTCAGGCCCTACAAGGTCCCCACCAGGGAAGAAAAAAGTGATCCCAGATACTGTCGCTATCACCAGTTTGTAGGACATCCGACCATCGCTTGTCAGAGTTTAAGAAGGATCTTACATGGCAAAATACACGAGGGAGTTCTTGAGCTTCCCTCTAGGAAGCAGGCTATTGATGAGGACCCTTTGCCAAAACGAAGGGGGAAAGAAACAGCTTGCTGTTATTACGTGTTCAGATGATTTGTTCGACGATCACGAATTATGCCACCCATGGAGGAATGATCCAAAGTCACCGGAGGCTATTTGGGAGCCTTGTGGAAACATGGATAAAGCTTACTGGTGCAAGTACTCGAAACCGTCAAGCTATGACACGCCATGGCCACTCGCTGATGGATGGGATGACTGTGCAGACAATGGGGTGTTCATGTTGGACATGCCGGAAGAACAATGCAGAAAGCCTCGTCCGGACAGCAGAAATGTCTGTCAGTGACATTTCACTCCCTTACGAAGCTAAGGCGATGTAATGGAGCGATATCTGGTTGAAGCAAGGACCCACACTTCACAGGCCCTCCAGAGGAATCCTAGAGTTAAGTCACTCTTTGACCAACTTGGTTTCGGGCCTCAGCGAGGAAGCATTCTTTGTAGCCCTTATGAATATTTCTGCGGAGCCAACCCTCATTGCTTCACTGCTCAACCTCAAAGGTCATTCTTGGAAAATGACAACGCTATTATTTTCACAGACGAGGACATGGAAGTTCCATACCCGGATCATAGGAGGCCGCTTTACCTGGAGGGACAAATCAATGATGTGTTCATACGGAGGGCTCTGGTAGACACGGGTTCTTCAGTTAACATCTTGCCTCTGTCTGTACTTACAGCAGCTGGTATTCCACTATCCAAGATCGTGCAGTCCCAAACGAGCATTAGCGGTTTTGGGAATCAAAGTGAGGTTACGGTTGGATATATGCAAGTAAATTTGAAGGTAGGGCCCATCCGGTCACTCACCAAGTTCTATGTGGTGGACGTAGATGTGGCTTATCATGCTTTGTTGGGAAGGCCATGGCTCAACAAACATAAACTTGTGGTCTCTACGTACCATCAATGTGTAAAGGGAAGAATTGGGCTAAGACCACTCCGTATACCAGGGAATCAAGCACCGTTCAATCAAAGCGAAGCTCACTACTCCGAGGCAGAATTCTACACTGAGTGCACAGGCGCCGGAAGCAACCCATCCAAGAATTCTGGGACTTACCTGCCATTGTGGATCGAGATTCGTGATCTGAGCAACGAGGAGCTCGTAACCATCGTTGATCGAGAAAGAAAAAGGCACTCGGAGGCCAACAACCATGCCTATGATCACCCTCAATGCTCAAAGGTCACGCTGCCAGATGGGCGCACTGTATATCGCTTATGACGGGATTGGGGGCTTGACCGTATCCTACGGGAAAGCCCCGAGTATGGTGGAGAAACTATGCAAGCAGATAGCCGCGAGAGTCTAGATGGCAAGGCACCCTTGCCTTGTCCTTTCCAAGAACCAATGACAGCACCCAAGCACATGCAAGATGGCTCAGCGGCAGTAGCTGAGCGGCTGGAAACAATTGATTTAAGTGATGACCCCTCTGTCCCAAGACCCATCTCTGTCAGTGTTCATTTAACGGGGGAAGAAAGGGAAGCTTTGGTGTCGTTATTGAAAGAATTTCGAGATGTGTTTGCTTGGAGTTATGAAGAGATGCCCGGCCTTAATCCAAACTTGGTAAGTCATACGCTGAATATTGAGCTCGGTGCAAGACCTGTTGTACAACCACGAAGGAATTTTCACCCAGAAGTTGAGAAACAAATCAAGGTGGAAGTCGAAAAGCTGCTAGCCGCTGGATTCATCAAGCCAATCAAACACCCGACATGGCTAGCAAATATCGTACCCGTAAAGAAGAAAACTGGGGTAATCGAATATGCACAGACTATCGTGATCTCAATCGGGCCTGCCCAAAAGATGAGTTCCCGCTGCCCAACATGGATATCTTGATTGATTCAACCTCGGGTCAAGGCATGCTATCCTTTATGGACGGATTTAATGGCTATAACCAAATCAAGATGTCTCCCAAGGATGCCGAGAAAACAGCCTTTCGAACACCTTATGGAAATTTCTACTACACGGTCATGCCATTTGGTCTCAAGAATGCCGGTGCTACCTACCAACGGGCCATGACGGCAGTGTTTCATGATATGATGGGAAAGGAGGTGGAAGACTATGTGGATGACCTCGTAGTAAAATCCAAAACCAGAGAAAGTCATCAGGGAGTTCTGAGGCGGGTGCTGGAAAGGTGCCGGCTGTATGGGTTAAAAATGAACCCAAAGAAATGCGCATTTGAGTCTCATCCGCAAGTTCCTGGCTTTCAGGTACACCAACGTGGTATAGATGTGGATTCTGAGAAAACCAAAGTCATATGCTCTCTTGCACCACCTAAGAATCCAAAGGAATTGAAAAGTTTTATGGGAAGATTGTCATACATTCGGCGTTTTATTCCAGGCCTTGCTGCAATGATGAGTGTTTTCACTCCTCTCCTTAAAAAGGGAAGCCATATATATGGAGCCAGGGATGCCAAGAAGCTTACCAGCGGGTACAACAACTGATCACAAAGCTGCCCACGATGAGGGCACCTATTCCTGGGCTTCCACTCAAGCTTTACTTGGCTGCGACGAATGCTGCGGTTGGAGCTTTGCTTGCGCAGGATGGCCATAACGGGGAGGAAAGCCCCGTTTATTATGCAAGCCGACAACTGAGAGGAGCTGAAGCAAGGTACCCAAAAACGGAACTCTTATGCCTTGCTCTTGTCTATGCTGCACAGCGCTTGCGACACTACTTCCTTGCTCACAAGTTACAACTCATAGTAAAGTCCGATCCCGTAAGATATCTGCTCACAAGGCCAGTATTATCCGGACGTCTCGCACGTTGGTTATTGCAGCTTTCCGAATTTGATATCATATGCACAACTCCTAAGGCCATCAAGGGACAAGCTGTGATTGACATGCTAGCTCTATTCCCCGAAATAGAAGGATCAACCCTTTCCAAGGAAGTCCTCGGAGAGCTGCCGGAAATGGTTGCTACTGTTACAGAGGAGGAACCATGGACTACTTTGATGGGTCTTCCACATCAAAAGGTGGAGGGGCAGGTGTTGTGCTCATTAATCCCTATGGGCAAGCTACGGCTCTCTCATTCAAGCTAGACTTTCCATGCACGAATAACGTGGCAGAATACGAAAGCTTTTATTGCGGGATTGTCCACAGCAAGAGAAATGGGCGCAGAAAAGGTGAAGATCATTGGCGATTCGAACCTGGTACTAAGTCAATTGCAAGGAAGCTTTGCGGTGAAGGAAGCAACCTTGGCACCATATCGGACAGCTGCTGAAAGGCTCATTAATTCCTTCAAGCAAATCATGATGGAGCACATTCCAAGAGCCACCAATAGGTACGCTGATGCTCTGGCCACGTTGGGATCGAAGCTCTCATTTGTGCAAGAGCAGCCCAACATCACCGTGATAAGGAGAAGCACACCAGTGGTCGAAGCAATGACCCAGGGGAACCTGCTGGAAGAGGATGATTGGAGAAAGCCACTGAAGGAAAAGTTAGGTGAAGAGAGCAGCATTAAAGACTTGAAAGACTATGTGACTATCTTTGGGGAACTCTACAGACGTCTTCCGGGAGGTGTTCTACCCGGTGTGTTGGGATGGCAGAAGCAAGAAGGAGGTTGCAAGAGGTACACAATGCCACTTGCGGCTTGGAACCAGAATCAGCACACAACGCAAAGGTTATTATTGGCCAGAGATGAAGAAGCAAGCAGCTGAACTACAATTCGATTGTCCCACCTGTTCTACGATACCCTCTACGGAGGAGTCATTCACTGTTTCATTTGCAGAAGATTGGCGGGCTCCATACTTGGCATTCCTTGTTGGAGGAACTCAGCCGACTAACCCCAAGCTTGCCTATAAGCTCAAAAAGACCGTAAAGAGGTATTTTGTTGATGGGTCAACTCTCTATCGGAAGGGGTTTAATGGTGAGCCATTAAAGTGCTTGGGAGAATCAGAAGCGCGTCAAGCCATGCAAGAGATACATGCTGGAGAGTGCGGAGAGCACCAAGGAATGAAGAAGCTTTACCGGCAGCTACTAAGCATTGGGTATTATTGGCCCACCATGAAGAAGGATGCACATGACTTTGTTAAGAAATGCCACACCTGCCAAATCCATGTTAACCTAAGCCACAAACCTCCTACATTGCTGCAAGACATGCGCACTCCCTGGCGTTTCCATACTTGGGGGCTTGATTTGATTGGGACAATCCATCCCCCTTCCAATGGCTACATATGGATCCTCACCGCTATGGAGTATTTCACGAAATGGGTTGAGGCAATTCCCCTTCGAAAGGCCACAGGAGCTGCCGTCTCAAATTTCATTCGGGAATACATTGTGTGTAGGTTCGGAATCCCATACAAGATGGTCATCGACAATGGCACACCTTTTGTTACAGGCAAGTGAGTTCAACCCTTAGTGGGTATGGTATCAAGCATCGTCGCTCTACGCCTTATTACCCGCAGGGAAACGGTCAAGCGAAACTACCAATAAGACGATATTGAGGATTCTAAGCAAGATGGTATATGAGTATCAAGAAGGCTGGAGTGTTCACCTGCCGGATGCTTTGTGGGCTTATCGCACCTCACCAAGGAGCGCTACAGGTTTTTCACCTTACTCACTGGTGTACGGATCTGAGGCTATTTCACCCGTGGAAATCACCATCCCGACAGCCATGATAGCAGCCAATGATCTTGAATGGGATGCAAAGACATGCTCAGATTGGCGTTTGCTAGATCTCGAAGCAGTTGATGAGAAAAGAGCGGAAGCCGAAAAGAGGACAGCGTTGTACCACAGATCAGAGCTCAAGCCTATAACAGACAGTCAAGCCTCGCGCCTTCAAGCAAGGAGACCTCGTGCTAAAAGTTGCGGAGCATATAAGAAGACAGGTGTCGGGACCTTCCAAGTTTGCGCCGCAATGGGAAGGCCCGTTTGCAGTCAAGGAGGTTCACAGCAGCGGCTATTATCGCTTGGTCTCTGTCAAGGAAGGCACGCTGACCGACCCCGTCAATGGGAAGTGGCTCAAGCTCTATTACTGCTAAGTTAACTTTATGCCTAGTACTTTTGTATTTTCTCTCTGTCAAAAAAAAATAGACTCCTTCTGTCTTATTTTCATGTTTTGAAAAGAAAAAAAGACACTTTTGTATGATGCACCATTATGGTAGCAAGGGGCTTTTGCAATGAAGATGAAGGAATATTTTGAAAAAAATATATACTGAGTCTCCAAAACCTTACTATTATTAACCCTTTATCAAATTTTCCATATCTATATATGTATATATAAACATGCTACTTAGCAGTAAAACATGCCGGGCAAAGTCACTTAGATAGGGTCCCCAAGCATCACGCTTAAGCAAAAAAAAAAAAATAATAAGGGCATAAGCCGTGTTGCAAAGAAACATGCAATTTTGAGATGCTGGAACGGATTGGCAATGCAAGGTAAACAAAGTGGTCATTTGACAAGGCTGGCCTTTTAGGTCTCTGTGATCTCCTGAGCTGAATCTGGAGCTAGTTCTGCTGATCTGGAGCCGCTCGCTGATCCGAGCGCTCGCCGATCCGGGCTCGATTCGGAGCCGCTTCGCTGATCTTCTTCCAAGGCATCAAAAGATTGGATGATGCTGGAACAACACGATACAACACCTGGAAGCTTTATAAAGCCCGAGTAGAAATCATGCACATATTGGTTCGACCCTTTGGGGAAGGTGGGAAGCTATTTTGTCAAGCCGTAATCTAGATAAGTTATGCAAAAGAAGCTCTCAAGATTTCGCTCAAAAAAAAAAAATTGTCTCTGAAGTTTTCCTTTTCGTACTCGAATTTCTTTTGACAAAGCTATACAATTACATATAAATATACAGGGATATCTAAAAAAAAGTGGAGGAAAATATTACTTAGCAAAAGACATGCCAAGCAAAGCCATTTGAATGGGATCCTAGGTCTGTAGCAGCTTTCACGCTTGGGCAAAATGAAAAGGAACAAGCCAAGCTGAGCACCCAAAGGGAAGCTAGCATGCTCATAAGATCCGAGAACCTTCAAAGAAAACAGGCAGTGTTAAGGGGCCATCCTAACAAAATTTTGGCAACAACCACCATGCTTCAAAAGGATACCCGATCTAAAATTCAAGCAAAGGATTCTATCAACCAGGCATTTTATACATGTCGAAATAAGAACTACAATGTGTTTCTGGCAAAAGAAAAAAAGGGGAACATAGGTTCCGCAAAATTGAACACAACAAAGACTAAAATGCCAAGCTGCCACAAAGGCAAGTTTTACAACATAAGTCAAGTTCAAGCTATACATGCTAAGAAGTAATGTGTGCTTCAATCCCGAACGAAACTCTAGAATGTGTCAAGCTAGTCAATCCTACACCAAGCAAAATGCGACCTGCAAAACAGAACAAAAAAAAAAAGAGAATGTCAGGAGAAATCAGAGTAACATTGAACATATGTAGAATGAGGAAACATGAGGGAAGGACGGAAAGTAACGAACCTCAAAGTACCACCAAGGATGGCTAGAAGGGAACGGAGGAGGCCCCGTGAGAAGATCTTGTCACTGCCTCCATCACACAATCAGCACTGTCGGAAGAGATACCTTGAGCGAAAGGAGGCCATGCAATTCCCGTGGCCGGTTTTCCAGCCAAGGCGCTTGAAGACCAAAGCCTCGCCGCTGCCCTTATTTCATCGGGCCGGATTTGACTTCATGTTATGGAACTGCCCGTGTTCTAAATACGGCACGTGCAAACCCTTCACCAGTTGAAGAGACTCGCTCGAAAGCCAGTCATAGCCTCGCAAACGTGATCCCGCCACAGAGGAGCTCGTGATCGGTAATGTCCAGCAGCTGCATAGTATCCATCCCATGGAGCACCAAGCCGAGGGCCCGGAAAGCAGCACATCGCGAGAATGAAGAGGTAATACCACTCATGTCCATGAAATCCCTGCACTTTGTCCAGAAATTTCTTCAAAGCCGCAATCGCCTCGGGATAAACAAGAATTCCCGGAAGAATGCGTAACCATTAAACCGATGGTAGAGCGGCAAGAGTTCATCTGCGGATCGAAGGACCTGAGCACCGCTGTCAAAGAAAGCCATGAAGGTAGTAAATGATTCCTTCCACTCAGCCAAGACATGTCGCGAGGGTGTTCTGCAGCAGATTCCGCACCTGAATGATAGCTCGGGCGCCAGCATGCTCGCATTGTCACGCTGAACCGCCGGAAGAAGTGCTAGAGGACTAGGCCCATGCGCCCGGAGAAGTGGTTGAACGTGAGATGGAACGGGCAGGGTTGTATGGACGACAAGGGTGTTGCTCGAATGATGCTGGAAGGGCGGCGAAATGGCGGATCAAGGTCTCTCTGGAGAAAATGTTGGAAGATAGGTGGTAAAGGGCTTGTAACTTGGAGCGTAGGCATTTCATCCCGAGAATCCGTTGGTGTCGTGGTTGGAGAGGATCATGTGAGGGCTGCCTCGACCAGTGTATCGAATGTGTTGAAGGAAGAAGGTACTACGGGCACAATTTCCAAATTCGAAGCATGATGCTCACCGCAAAAAGAAAGGGGTGCATGCAAGGGTTAGTATGTGATAATTGATAGGTAATGGGCATTGGCAGATGAGTAGGAGAAGAAGGTAAATAGAATATTATCGGTACGGATACCTCAAGGGGGGTCCGGGCAGGATTAGCAATGGCCGCAGCAAGGTTTGGGTCCTCAGCAATGTCAATAACCTGCAGGATGAGCACGCCGAGTGTACAGATTATGGTGTGAGGAAGAAGAGGGGGACAAAACTTAAAACGCAGCGTTTACGCTTTCGCTAAACGGCGCACTCGCTATCGCTGGACTCAAGAAAACATCCGAACCACCTTGTCCTCCCGGATAGTCACTGGAATAAGCAAATGCATCCTCACCGCAACCCTCATTGAGGTCCCTGTCAGAATCTTCACTAGCATCGTCAATGTTCCTTGCTCGAACATTAGTCTCGGATTCGGTGGTGTCACTATCATCATCATCGCCAATCACTACTGCTTGGGGTTCCAGCAGCCTCAACAAGATCGGTGCGTGTTCCAGAAAATATCGCATGTAGAATGCGCACGCTCGACGCTTAGGGTCACCGAGGAGATACCGGGGGTGTGTCACTTCTCTTTCTCTTTGGGGTGGCACCCATTTTCCCTATTAAAAATGTATATATGTAAATAAGTATCTACCCACATATCATACACGCAAAGCCAAAGGAGGGACATGAAGAAGTACTGAAGTCAAGAACACTTACGGCGGAGAGGGTAGTTTCAAAGACCTTGCCATAGCGACCTCCCGGATGCACTGGCCAAGACTGTGGCTGTCTGGGGAGTTGCTTTTTGGTTCGAGGAGGGCCACTGGGCTACCTTCGAATGAACCTTTGGGTTTACTGCATCCGCTTCACTCACATTTCGCTCCTCCTCTCGCCTTTTGCTCGACATGCAGACTTTTTCCGAGCCGCCAGACTCTGCACTTCGCCGGCCGAGGAAATTCCCAACAATGTCACCACTCTTGGAAATGAAGGGCAAGTTATGCTTTTTGGCTAAGAGGGATGACTTTCTTCCAAACCAAGCCCACAAGATGAGCTTGTAGGAGGCATTGTCCCTGGAAAGGATTGGAACTCACGAAAGGAAGAGAGACAGTTCCAGAGGCTTGGTAGCCTCTAGAGAAGCCATCAACCTCGCCTTGCTTGCTAGAACGATGGGCCTGCAACTGGCTGGTATGTGGTCATTACTCCAAGATCCTGTAAAGCAAAAGGGTCATCATGGTTAGGCTGCTGGTACCCCTTGGTCAAGCTCGAATCGCCTCCTGACTCGATGTGGAGAATAGGTCACGGAAACCTCTGCACGGTGGTCTCCAAGAATAGGTAAGGGGATGGGAGCGACATTCAACGAGCATGCTTCCAAACTGGTCACTATGCGACACGGCCGAACCTCAACCGTGTCACCGATGTCGTGATAGAAGGGCACGAAAGTGAAAGACTCACTGAGGTGCCGTAAGGACGAAAGACAAAATTCTCAACATTGTCTAGCAGCTTTAAGAAATTTTGGCCTTTCCTCTGCATTCTCTTGAACCACCTGCAAACCGATGGAAGATTGTTTGGCATAAAGGAACCATTGCCCCAGTCAGCCAACTTTATAGCATGCGAATGAGGGAGTGAATGCACATCCAACCCTTTGAGACGCTCCCACAAGAACACCTGCAAGAAACCAGAATTTAGGAGGGTCTCTACGCCCATGGTTCCTGATGCACTCTTTTCCAGACGCTGGGTTCGATTAAGAAAATGGTATAGATGTCCCAGAACATGGGGCTAAGGGGATGGTATCGCCTCGGGCTATGGCCAAAGCCAAGGGAAATACACGCTCATGAAGGCAGTCCCGAGAAAAGTCACAGAGCACGAACCGCCCAAGCCACAGAGCTATAAAGGCAGCCAAACGGCAGAGACTCATGTCTGTTTGCATCCCCAAAATATTGTATCAAGTTGCTAAATCGGAGTGAAGTGCCGGGAGAGGTGGGAGCGCCTTCGCAAGACTCGCAAGGTTATCTATTTCTCTGGAGTGAGGGCGATGCCGAAAGGACTACGGTCGCCACAGACAGGAAGGCGAGAGATATTCGCCACATCTTCAAGGGTAGGTAAATTCCCCATGAGCACACAAAGGTGTGAGTAGCGGTGCTCCACCTCCGGACCACGTGACGAAGCATCTTCGCTTCGATATGGATGTCCCACAATTTGGAAAGGAAGATGGCATCAAGGACTTGTGCTCTGCGCAGGATGTTGCATGTGGATGGATCCCGCAGTTCACGGTCGACCCATTCTGACCAACCTTTACTGATGCCGCAAGGATATTGGAAGAATAGGGGAACGGCTGGAAAGAGGCCCTTTTCAATGCAAGATCTGATATGGAGGCGGATTAATTACAGGAGCATCTGGGATGGCTCATCACCAACAACGGGATTTTTACGGGCATCTTCAAGCAACAGGAGCGGCCCTTCTGCTTTAAGATTGTCATCCATGGAGTAGAGATGGTCTAGCATGATCGGCGGAAGGTCAGTGGACGCCATGGCAGGCCTACTAAGTCACGGACACCTGCAAGAAAGGAAGAAAGAACAAAATGCATAAGTTCCAGCACCCTCACGAATTGTTGAGGTCTATGCCCGGAATTCGAGCCTAGGGTTTGGGAAATTAGATGAAACTCAGACCGAGAAAGGTGCCCTGTTCATGAGGAATTCTCGAAAAATATAAATGGTGCCTCCACATGCACATATATGCGTATGTATGTGTGCATGTGTGTAGATGCATGTGCCCAGAGTAACAAGAAGTAGAAAACAAAAAATGGGGGAACGATGCTTACCACTGCTATCGATGGAATTCTTCCAAAGCTTGTCAAGTCGAAAGAGGAGGGAACTGCCTTGCGATTCCACCGCAGAAATTGCTCCACATTTTGCCAAGTGACTCTGCTAAGCTTGGTTTTGGACGGATTGAAGAGCGAATTGAAGAAATTTGAGGGATTTTAAAGAAGAATTGTGGCTTTTCCCAATCGTTGCGAGCGGTTTCTGAACGTAACCAACCAGCGGTTGTGGATGGGGCCTCACCGAGATTTCGCTTCCCAAGGATTCCCTAGACACTGTATGAGAAGAAACCAGAAAAGCGAAAAGGGGGCAACCAGCTTTAGGGCTCGCGTACGTAAGAGGGGAGTCGAGACGAAGAGAAAAAAAAGAAGAGAAGAAAAGGAAAGAAGAATAAAATAAAATAAAACAGGATTGATGGAAGCGTACTTGGAGAATGCAAGGGACTGCTGGAAAATAATCATGGCAGACACACGCGCGAAACGGGAAGGTCACGTCAGCAGCCTGGATTTGACTTTTCTTTTGGGCCAGGTTTGATTATTTGACCCATCTCAAAGTTACTCATGGCCCCAATAATCAAGGGGGCTAATGTTGAGGCCCAAAAATCCAAGGGGCTAAGCCCAAATTAATCCTTAGCCCAATATGGGTAATTGGATGCAAAATAAGCTCAATTGGGATAAAAGGAAATTTATAAGAGCCGCCAACACAAGCTACAAGCCACGAATCATGCTAAACAAGCACGTGCAGAAGAAGCCAAGGACATACCGATATTACTAAATCATGCTCACATGCCCATTCGGTGCTACTTGGCCCGACTCTAGCCTATCATGGCATAATAAAACCCCAAGCACGAGCATAGAAATTATGCGCATTCTAATACCAAGCTACGTCACGAGCTTAAGTGGGCCCAAGCCACGAAATCAACCGGGGCTTACTGAGAAGGTTGTGGTATGGAAGGTGACAAGCAATCACGGGGCCCATTGAGGGTTCAAGGAACGTAGGTTTCAAAGCCACTTGGGGACTTTGGAACTCAAGCCCGTTCCTAGAACCCAAGCATATGGGTTAGCATGAGAGAGAGGAGAAAAATTGACCCATGCTCTAGGAAGACACCAAAGAACCCACCAAAATATTTAGCCCAGCCCACATCAATAGAATTAAAGGGAAAGCCTTTCCAGCAGCTTGACGAAAGCCTGCCAAACGTTAGAAGCAGCAAAGCCAGAGGACCCAATACCATATGTACAAGCCCAAACCCAACAACTTACAAAAATCTGGCGTCAAGTCCTATTCCCGTTTGAATTCCAAACAATGGAGCCATGGCAAGACCAGAGGAAATCCATGGGGGTGAGGGAAGTGTCCATCGGACAAAAGGCTCCATCTCTCCCCTTTTCCTCTGTAAGCTCTGCCTTGGAGAGAACATAAGTAAAGTAGGTGGCGCCTTCCCCTCTATGGGAAAGCCCAGCTGCGTCAAACCATTGGAACCATAAAGGGTTCCTTACCCATGCTCCTTGGGTGGGGAAATTCATCAAAATAGAGCTAGGTAGGAGCTGCCAAGGAAAAAGAAGAAGAAAACCAGACGAAATTGGAGCTCCTAACGCCTATAAAAGGAGACTTTTGCTATCCAGAAAATCCATCCACAACTCAACGATCCAGACCTTGACCAAGCTTTGTCAAGCAAATCTGGAATTTTCTCAAGCCACCCAAGCCTCTCTTCTGTTCATCTTTCTTCTTCTTAGGATAGGGCTCGCACTGATATTTCCTCCGTAAGAAACCCACGCTGTCTTCTCTCTCTCAAATTGCTAAACTTGTGAAAGCTTAGCTCCCATGCCACATGCTCCTCAAGCTAAGCCATTAATGAAATCCTCATGCTTATTTGGGTGTTAGTGAAGTGATCCTGAGAGTGTTCTTTTAAAATCTCATTAGATTTTCTAAAAACTCTCTTGGGAGCTTGTTTTTCGAACTCAGGCATTTGGGGGATTTTTGCTCGTTGCCTTCTCCCAAAGAGCCTGTGCCCATTCGTCAGTCTGGAACAAAAAACCCCCTACAGTCATTAAACTAAAAGTCTATCTATTTTACTATGTAACTTTTCTACTTGTTCAGTTAATGTTTTTTGTACTAAATGTATTTTTTGCACTTCTAATTTTAACTGCTTCAATGATTTCTAATGACTGGAGTTCTATTTGTTTTGGCTTACTATCTATAAGATCTATGAATTCTTTTATTTCTTTCTTACTAGGGAATCTTTGGATATTCCTATTATTATCTTCTAATTGGGATGTTATATAGTCTAAGTTTTGTCTAATTGTTTTTAAGGAATTTTTCTGAAAATATTCTAGTAACTGTTGAATTATTCTATTATTTTTGTTGTGTTCAAATTTTACACTCTCTGCTTGACTAATCAAAAGGTCAATAATACTATTTTCTAAGGGATTACTACTACTATGTAAAAGATGTTTATGTTCTTTTTGTGGAAAATAACAAACTAATGTATTATTATCTAGAGTTAATTTTTTCTTATGTTGTTCACTGATTTCTAAATTGAGGTATTCTATCATAAAATTTATCTAAGTCTACCTTTTTCTTTTAAAATGCCTAAATGCTCCTGAAAAGCTTCTATTGATTCTTTACAGACTTCTAAATGATATTGATTTCTTGTTATGCTATTCTAGACTTCTAGCTTTCTTCTAGGATAATTATTTACTTCTGGTGATCTTATTAATTCTTCTAAATTCCTAATTTCTTTTTGGTATTCTACTTTCCGTTTCTTTAATTCCTGCAACCTTTCTTTTATTCTAATAGGTGTCCACCAAGGGCCAAACATGCAAACGGTTTACTGTTTTCAACTAGTGATTCTAGTAATTAACAAAATTTTAACAGGTTATAAAACGTTGGTTTTATCAATTGTGTTGATTGACTTCTGTCCTCAAGGTACTTTACTGGTATAACTATATTATTAAGGTGCTAAACTAAGGCTCTGATACCATTTTCGAACAAGGGTCTCGGTCAAGGTTTTCTAAAGGCCAAAATAACAACCAGACAGCATGCCTAGAACATGGAACTAGAACATGGAACTGCAAAGACGCCAACTTAAGGGCTATGGAGCAGAACTCAGAGGTCCTCTGAACTCAGAGGTTCCCTGACAGACATCCAATTATTGTTATGGCAAATATCAAACATGACCAAGTGCTCAAACACAGTATTGATCGTCAGTTTAGCAAGATAATAACATAATTATAAAAGTGTTTCCCTATTTTGGACAAGAAGTCTACTAAGAAAACCAAAAATAAAAGAGAAAAATGACTTACTTAATTGCTTATGTTGCTGGAACTACTGTTATCACCGGGTATAAATAGTGGTCGGAGATATTGACAGTGATAGACGGTATTAACAGTGGTCGGAGTATGTAAGTACAATGAATGGAAAAGAGAAAGTATATGAACAAAAGGAGTTTTATTGATTGAAGGAGGAAGTACTGAGATTTTTTCTTCTCTGGTGTTCTGCTTCGTTCTTCGGAGTTACAAACTATATACACCAATTACACCGACCTCTACCATGGCTAAGGATGAAAAGAAAAGAAGAAGCTAAGGATGAGAAGAAGAGTTCTTCTCTGAAACTTTTTATCTCTCTTACTCTCTAAAGTTTCATATGAACTTCACATGCACACACTATACAAGCCAAAGAATTCACATGAAGATTGTACAAGCAAACAAAGTTTAGAATTATGCACTGCTACATAATTGCTGCTCACTGCGATGCTGAAAAAAGACAAGGACTTCACATGTTGCTGTCGTCTTTTGTGGAGAAGAGAGACCTAGGGCTTGCATGTCTTTGTTATTCAAGAGAAAGGGCTTTCGTGCCATTTTGAAAATGTTTTGGGTATTTTTGAAAGCTGCTTGTTTCCTTTGGGTTTTTCTCTAAATTTCGATAAAATGTAAGAGTTGTGTCCAACATTTTACACAATGGCGGTTTGTATTATATATATACTAGCCCCTTGGCACATGCTCATGCATGTGCCAATTGGTTTTCTTTTTTATTTTATTTTTAGAATTAATAAAAGATAACATGTATAGTTATGTTCTATAAAAGTAAGACCTATTATCTGATTTTGTTTTTAATTTTATTTTGTTTTAATATGAAAAAAAATGTGCATTTTCCTTATTATCTTCATTTAATTAATAATTTCAATTCTTAATGTTTGAATTAACCAAGGGTATTTTCTAATATTTTGAATGTTTCACCATTCTCTGCCTTTTTCTATATATATATATATATATATATATTTTTTTTTTAATTTTGGACTGATTTGACGATTATATCCCTGAATTTAACAGTTTTTTTTTAAAATTATTTACAGAAGGACTATTTAAGAGTACACATATTAACGTTAGGGACCAAGAATGATACAAAAAAACTTTTAAGGATGCAATCTAACTAAAGCTAGGTTTATAGTAGCGAGTCCTGACCGAAAGCGAGTTCTCTAAATCACATTATGGTTTAAATAGATAGTCATTTATAAGTTGCAGCTCGGATAGAAGCGGTATCTTCGAGGCCTGCGAGCATTGCGGCTCAGCCTGCGAGGATATATAGTTAGTTATAGGTTGCGGCCCGGATAGAAGCGGTACTAGGTTGCGGCCAGGATAGAAGCGGTATCTCCGAGGCCGCAAGTGTTGCAGCTCAACCTGCGAGGATAGATAATTAGTTATAGGTTGCGGCCCAGATAGAAGTGGTATCTCCGAGGCTTGCGAGGATTGCGGCCCGATCTGCGATGAGGGAATTGACAGTATTAATGGAGTTGACGGATCAGGATTATACGCTTAGGTGGAGAGAATTTCAGTTCTGAGATATTCTTAAACTAAAATAAGGGAGTTCAGTGTATGGAATACTTATATTCAGTGTGTGACAGATATGAGCAGATGGAAGAACTACGTGTGGCTTGATCCCTCAGTGAGGATAGGTTTGTGATCCGATCCCACAGTGTCTAGATGTTGGATCAGCAAATCAGGGAATCGGTTAAGAAGATATGCATTAGCCAAACCTATATCCAAACGAACCTCTATCATGATACTTTCATTTCTTCTCCCTGCCTATGTGAAGGGGTAGCCCTTAAAAGGAAGAGAGATTAAAGAGCAGTCACCTATGGCATTTTTGAATTGTGTCATTTGTCCAATTGGTCTCTCCCTGCAACCCTTTTGTTCTTCCGCTGATAGAACTTCATTGAAATCACCCAATACCAACCATGGTCCATTAACCCCGTGGTGCAGTCTTCGTAGCAACTCCCAAGAATGTTTTCTATTTTGGGCTTCAGGATGACCATAAAAACCTGTGACATGGAAAGCATCCCCATTTGGCGAATGAATAATAACATCGATATGCCCTACTGAAGACGATAGCAAATTCATACTCCATCCATATTTGCAAAGCATCATTAGGCCTCCACCCATCCCGACCCATTTCACTACAAAAGCCATGTGCATCCCAAGCCGATATTTCAACCTTTCCATTTGCGTCTCTGTCATACGGGTTTCCATGAGAAAAACCACGTCAGGGAACTTCTCCCTTAAAAGGAGTTTGAGAGCACGGAATGTTCTAGGGTTCCCAAGCCCTCGAACATTCCAACTTAAAGCAATCATTGCTCATGGTGGGCCAGCTCCGCTGATCCCACCATGGTATTGGCTTTCATCATGTTTTCTGAAACATCAGTTCTTCCTTTCTTACTTCCACTTGTTGTGTCCATCTCGTCCTCGCTTGTTTTACGCTTGATCCCCAACGCCACATTAGTTTTTTCCGTATTCACTCCATGCTCAATACCCCTTGCTTTCTTTTTCCATTTTCCTCCTCGCACTAGAGTTTTGAGAGGAATAATGTCCATATTCATTGACAACTCAAACCCTCCATTATGTGGTTCATTGTTTACTGCTTCAAGATTTTGTAAAGAAATTGGGCCTGCCTTGTAATTGGTGCTTTTGTCAGAAATTTTTCCTCCACCTTCAGAGAAGCCCAAAGGTTGCCCAGGCCCAACTTCCTCTGCCACAGAGACTTTTTCCCCCGCATTTACCATTCCTTGAATGCCATCCTTTGATTGTGCTCCCCGTTGTTCTTTGAAACATGCACTCAAATTGATACTAGGCATTGATTTGGGAAGCTTTCTATTGTGCTCATCATGAGGCCGGATCCGTGGCACTATGTTTTTGACACAAAAATTTTAAACCATTAGATTTAAACACTATTAATGGCTGAGATTAAATCTAACAACTAATTTATTATTATCTTTCAAATAATTACATTTATTCAAATTATTATTATTTTAATCTAATAATTATGAATTGCACAGTACCCAAATTCTACATCTCCCTTCCTCCATGCCCAGCGTTGGTAATCTCCATAGCCTTGATGTGCTAAATATCATCATTTGCCCACCTTTCACACCTAGATCAAAACAAAGCAATACATATGGAGTTTGAGAAAATACCCAAGCGGACATGGGATTGTTAGGATCAGAAAATACTTCTCTCTGCTCAAAACCAGAACGAATTTGGGGGACTTCCACGGGAGGGCAGGGTAATCATGCTCTTAGTTTTGTGTAATTTCATCAGGGATGATCACAATGAATCTCAATCAATTGCTTTTCCGCTTTATCAATAATCTTAACTTTATTTTAATATGTAATAAGTTAGCAACTAATTGAGTGAGTGAATTAGCAACCGTGGCTCCTTTTTTTTTTTGGTCAACTGGACATTCTTCATGATATTACAATCTATAAATTTTGGCAAAGAAACCTGCAAAATATAATGTTGGAGAAAGAGGGATGGAAAGACCAGATAGACTCGCAAAAAGAAACCCGCAACCATGGCTCCAATTAATACGCCTTTTCAAAGCAATCATGCATCTATTTGGCGGTGTGGTTACTGATTTGACTTTTTATGAGGATGAAATTTATGGTCCCGGCTATTCTCAATTTGGACGATTGGATTAGGGTTCTAAATAGACTGGATGCCATTGAGTGTTGAGTGCTCACCCTAATGAGCTACAGGTAGAAAGACAAAGAAAGTTGGAGAGTTATGGATAGTGTGCGATTGGTAATTATTATGTTATAATAATAATAAACAATGTTGAATAAAAGTGTTATTAGAAAGATAATAATAAATTAGTTGTGAGATTTAATATCAGCCATTAAAGTGTTTAAATCTAATGGTTCAAAATTTGTGTTAAAACTTGTGTCAAAAACATAGTGCCACGGATCTGCCCCCTTATATAATATATTTTGAAACTAAAAATAAGTACATTACTTATAGGGCCGAATTTAGGGATGGAGATATCAATACCATCCCTAACCCATCTCCAATCAGGTATTTTGAAGTGCAAGAAATCAAAAGCCGACGGCTTAGAGAAGACTCCGTTTGAAACTCTCCGAATATGTTGCTGTTACAATTACTGAAAGTAGAGAAGTGTTTGCTGTTACTCATATCACTGAAATTTCTCGGCATATAACTGAAATTGCTCATTTGCAATAAAGCTGTAGTCACTCCCTAGGATAGATGGGTGGAGGAGGAAGGGTGGGGCTGTGGGCTGGGTTTTTATTATTTTAACTTTAAAAAAATAATTTATTTATTTAGTTTTATGTATTTGACTTTTAGTTTAGTCAAAATTACAAATTTACCTTTATTATAAATGAAAAATTGGATGAAATTTGAGAGCCAAATAGACTATTTTGATTAGGGGTGACATTTTAAACCGAAAAACCGAAAAATTCCAAAAATCAACCGACAATTTACCGCAATGAAACCACAGTCGTGGTAAACCGAATCGCATTTGCGGTATTAAGAACCGAACCGCATTTGCGGTTGCGGTTGCGGTATTTGATTTTCAAAACTTGCGGTTACCGCAAACCGCAAAGTATAGCCGCACGGATGATGAGGTTGAATTCTACAAGGAAATGAAACGTATGACAACTTGTAAGTAATTAGTTTATTTATGATAATGTTATTTATTATTCTTCTTATAATAAAATGTACTAAACTATGTTGTTTTATTTGTGGATAACATTGGTGCTCAAACAATACAACGGGGTTCTTCAAATCCACTCACCACCAACACTTGAGTTTGTAACTTTAGTTTGTAACATTGGTGCATTGCATTTTCCTTTTAGTTTGTAACTTTAATTAACTTTGAATTGGATTTTTCTTTTTGGTTGTAACTTTAATTCATTTTGCTTTGCATTTTCCTTTTGGTTTGTAACTTTAAATGATTTGGAATTGGAATGCTTGAGAAGTTTAACTTTAATTGGAATGCTTGGAATTGTAACTTTAATTTTCTTAGATTGTGAATGCTTGAGAAGTTGAGGAGATTGTGAATTTATATATGCTTGAGAAATTGAGATTGTGTATTTATTTATTTAGGTTGTGAATTTATATTTTTGTGAATGTTTGAGAACTTGCGGTTTTAAACCGCTAATTCGTAACATGATAAACCGCAAAATGCGGTCGGTTTGCGGTTTCAAAAATCACCAAACCGCAAATAGTCGGTCGGTTTGCGGTTTGAGTAAAAATTCGCGGTTACCGAACCGCAACCACCCCTAATTTTGATAGGTTAGCTAAATTTACTGATTTTTTAGTTCGGTGGGTTCAATTGAATGGGGTCGAGTTGAGGAGTATTTCAGCAATTTGCCCTTTTAGTTATTGTCTTTTTATTTATTTATTTATTTATTAGTTATCGTCACTCCCTCCAAAGTCCAATCTTCATAATTTCCAGGCTTCCACTTTCAGAGAGAGAATTAGAATTAGGGTTTGCACTTGCAATGATAAGCAACTCCATGGCACTGTTGCCATTTAATCACCCTTCTTGCACTCTTCCCTCACCACCACCACAATCTTCTTCTTCTTCTTCTCCTCCTTCTTGTCTGTTAGCAACCAAGTTGGGATTCTATGTTAGCAACCAAGACTATGTGTATTTGGGATTGTGATGTACCATATACCATAGAAGTATTTGGTGGAATTTTTAGGTCTGATGAACCCTAAGGCGAAGGTTCCTATGGTAAAATCATATACTAATAATTAAAACTTCAAAGCTTCCTATCTTACAAAGGTTAGGGTAACTTTTAATTGTTATATATTTATTAATTTAAAAAATATATATCACTTATTGGGCCAGGTTCGGAGATGGGGAAAACAATACCATCTCAGCCCCGTCTTCGATTGGGTATTTTTAAAAATCGGGGATCCTTGTACACGGCTTTGTTTTTCCCCGAAATCTCCCCCTTAGGGTAGGAGACTTGATGGGGACCTAACCCGATGGGGATTTCCTATCCCTAATGAGTAGTGTGTGGAGATGAAGAATGAATGAGAAAGTAAAGGGGATAGAAAGGAAATGCAATTAAACTTAAATGGAGAATGCGAAAAGTAAATTAAAGTAAGGCAATGACGGAAATTAAATTGCACTCGATTACATTCAATTGAACTATACATTTTCACTCAACTACTCAAAATCATCTCAATTTCATTTAACAAAACTAATAAAATCATATAATAAAAAACATATGTCCAAAGTTTCACCATTTTACAAAGTTTTTTTTTTTTTTTGGTCAATCATTTTACAAAGTTTAGGGTAACTTTTTAATTGTTATATTATATTATATATTTAGTAATTAAAAAATGTAATCAAAATCACCTCTAGCATGCTGGAAGTGTTTCTTCAGTAAAATTTCTAAGTGCTTTTATACATAAATATTTTCTAGACGAGCTTTAAATTTAGTTAAAGTAATTTGAAAGTTAAAGGACTTTGTTTATATATTTGCTGGGCTTAAATCTTCCCACTCATAAATGGATAAACCATTTATGCCTAAACTAGCTGCCATGAATAAAAGTTTATGTCAATTTCATCACTTTGTTTAATATAATATATTTTGTAACAAAAAATAAATACATAACTTTTTGGGCCGGATTCGGGGATGGAGATAACAATACCATCCCCAGGAACTCTCCGAATATGCTGTTGTTACAATTACTGAAAATAGAGAAGTGTTTGCTGTTACTCATATCACTGAAATTTCTCGGCATATAATTGAAATTGCTCATTTGCAATAAGGCTCAGTTTGGGATTGCTGTCACTTTTAAAAAAAGTTGATTATGTTGTGTGTTGAGACCCAAAAAATACATGGTTGGGCCCGAATAAATTATCAGCCAAAACGACGATCCATTAGGAAAAAGAGTAAAGCAAAGTGCACCGAAACCTACATATGCAAATTACAATGCACGTGCCACGCTAAATAAATAAATTCGCTCAGGGTTGAGATAAAATATACTGTGTTTACAGGCCCATGCAAAAATAAGCATCGTAAGACGATAAATTAAAACAGGCCAAGCAATGTGCCATGCCAAGCACGAAATCATTATCGCACACCCAATCACACTACAAGCCTAAGTGGGTCCAAGCCACTTAAAAAATCGGGGCTTGCTTGGGTGGCTTGTGGTATGAATGGTGATAAATCAACATGAGACTCATTGATGGGCCGAGAAATGGAAAGTCTCGGGTTGCTTGGGAGCCTCGAGACTCAAGCTCATTTCTTATGCCCAAACATGTGGGTAAGTACAAAAGAGAAAAGTAGCCTAAAAGCCCAAGCAAAATAACCTAACCAAGAGATAACCCAACCAAAAAAAAATAAGCCCAAATCAAGAGGCCCAATGTTTCACAAAAGGCCCATTTGCTTAGGCAACCATCTTGGCCCTTAGAAAAACCCAAAATAGCCCACAAAAGCTTCAGCTCTTTTGAAAAACAGAGAACACGTGAAGGAGGAGGTTGGCAGACTCATCAAGCAAAGCTGCTGGGAGCAAGTTCCAAGCCAGAGACGCCCAAAGAACCAAGGAATGCTGGCCTGCACCTTGTCAAAAGCACCCCTTGGACCAGCATATATTTTCACTTCCTTTCCTTCATTAGATTCAGCCAAGGCAGGGGGAAGGAAAGAAGAAAAAAACAGTAACCAAGAAGGGAAGCTCTCACTACGTAGCTGCGGGAAAGGGGGGACATTGAGCTCCCAAATTTCCTGAATTCGAGCAAATAAACAGAGGCAATTTTTGCCAAGAAAGGGAAGTCAGAGAAGAGGAGGAGAAAGGAGGAAAAAGCTTGGCCAAAATAAGTATAAGCCATTAAGGTTTCTTGAAGAATGGTGATTTCCAGCAGCTATAAATTGAGGCTTCCCCTACGTAATAGAGGCAACTCGAAATTCAAGGAGCAAACTTTCTCTCTAAACTTGCAAAAATCTAACTACCTCATGCACTGTTCATCTTCTTCTCTAATTTGTTTTTCTGGCAGCTGCTAGAAGAACTCTACCTTTCTTTTCCCTATCTCCCAGCCAAAATCCCTCACAAAACACCTCATTCCTTACCTTAATACTTCATTTTCTCATAAACCAAGCCTAATCTCTCTCTTAGTGCTAAACTTATGTTGGTTTTGCTCTCATGCCACATGCCACCCATGCTGAGCTAAAAGACTATCTGAAAGCATGTCAAAATTATCTGTAAGCCACCATTATTCTGATCTTTGAAGATAGCCAGAATATCTCCTAAGATTTTGCTACTATTTCGAGGTATTTTGGGGCTTAATCTTCGAACCTGCAAAGGGGACAGTCTCCTCGATCCGCCCTTTTACAGAGCCCAGTCCATTAGCTGCAGGAAGAAAAAGTCCCCACACTGTGCTTTGAAAATAATTAGTTGTAAAGTAAAGCAGCTCCATGCTTGGTAAAAAATATTTTTAAAGTGCTGTTAGTACAAAAAGCAGTGTCAAAACCGTTTGGTAAATTTTAATATAAAATTGTTGTAACTGTGAATAATTACTAAAATAGACATGATGTAAGTGTTATGTACTAATCATGGTGGTAATGGTAGTGATGGAGTGGAGGTAGTGGTAGTGATGGAGTGGAGGTAATGGTGGTGATGAAGGTGGAGTTGGTAGTTGTGGTAGTGGTGGTGGTGATAGTGGGGATGACGATTATGGAGGTGGTGGTGGTGGTGGTAGTGGCAGCATGGTGGTGGTTGTGGTGTTGGTTGTGGATGTGGAGGTTTTGGAGGAGGAGGTGGTTGTGGTGGTGGTGGCAGAGGATGAGGGCGAGAAGGATGTGGTGGTGGTTGTGGTGGTGGTGGTAGTGAATGTGGTGGTGCAAGTGGTGGAGTTGGATGTGAAAGTGGAGGTGGTGTCATTTTTTAAAATGAATGATGATATTTTGGGAATTAAAAAAATTCACTAAAAGTTCATCTCGATTCTTTTGAAAGCAATTTGAAAAGCAACCTAGAGCTGTTTTTAAAAGCTATTGTCAAAATTCCACTGCTTTTAAAATAATCGGGATATTTTATTTTTACCAAACACCTTAAATTGCTTAACTTTAAAATGAAGCAGGTTTTTAGCGAAAAAAACAATCCCAAACGGGGCCTAAAGTTGTTGTCACCTCTCCCTAAGATCGATGGGTGGGGGAGGAAGGGTGGGGCTGTGGGCTGAGTTTTTATTATTTTAACTTTCAAAAAAAATTTATTTATTTAGTTTTATGTATTTGACTTTTATTTTAGTCAAAATTACAAATTTACCTTTATTAGAAATGAAAAATTGGATGAAATTTGAAAAACTTAACGATAACAGCCAAATTGACTATTTGGATAGGCTTGCTAAATTTACTGATTTTTTTAGTTCGGTGGGTTCAGTTGAATGGGGTCGAGTGGAGGAGTATTTCAGCAATTTTCCCTTTTAGTTATTGTCTTTTTATTTATTTATTAGTTCTCGTCACTCCCTCCAAAGTCCAATCTTCTTAATTTCCAGGCTTCCACTTTCAGAGAGAGAGAGAATTAGAATTAGGGTTTGCACTTGCAGTGATAAGCAACTCCATGGCTCTGTTGCCATTTAATCACCCTTCTTGCACTCTTCCCTCACCACCACCACAATCTTCTTCTTCTTCTTCTTCTTCTCCTTCTTGTCTTATTAGATATAATTTGCCCTCCAGTTCTCCAGTATTTACAAGTTCTGCCCTCCTCCGCCCTCTCCGTTGGTGCTCAAACCACCACCAGCACAACCACCAGCTCCGGTATCTGACGCCGGTGAAGGTGACGGGCAGCCTCTCCTCCGCCGTGGAAACTTCAGGTTCAGGCAATAGCAGTCAAGTTGAGGAAGGAGAGAAGAAGCTGCTACTCCAAGTCAAGGATTTAACGGCGGTGATTGCCGAATCGAAACAGGAGATTCTCAAGGGTGTTAACCTCACCGTCTACCAAGGAGAGGTTCATGCCATAATGGGAAAGAATGGTTCAGGGAAAAGCACTTTTGCCAAGGTACCTATTAGCCCTGCCTTGTCTTTGTCTTGTTTGGAATTAATTCGGAACAATTAATCAACTAATTCATATAAAAGATAAAATTAAGAAAATGAAAATGTGCATCCGTACATTCATTTATTGATTCATTAGTTCAGGTTCTGGCTGGGCATCCGGAATACGAAGTTACAGGAGGCAGTGTGGTGTTTAAAGGGGAAAACTTGCTGGAAATGGCAGCAGAAGACCGGTCACTTTCTGGGCTTTTTATGAGTTTCCAGTCTCCAGTTGAGATCCCTGGTGTCACCAACATTGATTTTCTCAACATGGCTTACAATGCCCGCAGAAAAAAATTAGGACTGCCTGAGCTTGGACCAATTGAGGTAGCTAAAACATTCACTGTTTTCAAACCAGCTGACTCTGGTGGTTTAATGCTTCTTTCATATTTTTATTTATGTCATTGTAGTTCTAATGCTTATTTCTTTCCCAAACTTGATCTTGTTTATGTTCATTCATGTCTTTGTTTATCCTCATTGCAGTTCTATGCTTATATCTTTCCCAAACTTGATCTTGTGAACATGAAGACTGACTTCCTCAATAGAAATGTTAATGAAGGCTTTAGTGGAGGTGAAAAGAAGCGCAGTGAGATTTTACAACTGGCGGTATGGCTATCATTCGTAGTTAATCTTCTTGCTTACGTGATTTTGATAAAACAAAACTTTATTCTTAAGAAAATGTCTAGTGTGTGTTGCATATATAGTGCAGTTATGATATTTGTATTTCTTGGAAAATATAGTAGTAAGATTTTAATAGGTTGTCATCCCTTCACATTTCTTTAAGCTGTACTTTCTTCATTGCATGTCTTTTCCGTATTCATATGCGTCGTCTTAATGCAGGTTTTGGGGGCAGAATTGGCTATATTAGATGAAACATATCGAATACTTTTTTTTTGCAGTTACAAAAATATATTGGAATTTACAGGAGAGCAGTTATAACTAAATAAGAGCTATGCATCATGTAATCTATCACCATATAACACCTTGAAAGGGTACCCATTGAAGTTTCTAAACTTTACACTTCAGTTCAAAATATTACAGTTTACTCTTTTTTCACATCAGTTTCTACAGGAGCTCCAATATTGAAATCCGATTCAGAACTGAACACTGAATCCAAGACGTACAGAGATCGAGCTTGAAACAATGGATATTTAAATAAATCAATAAAAATAGTTAACGATATCAATTTTTCTGAATTTGAACGAAAATAATGTGCCGTATAAATCAAGAATAGAAGACAATGAGGCCTCAAACCACATGAATGCAGTAGGGAACATGATTCTAAACTATAAGAAAACTCATAATCAACATTGGGTGTTAGAGCTTTAGAGAATCGCACCTTGGGACTGTCACTGAGCATTCAACTTTGAAGTAATAGGGCTCGAGCAATAGTCTTCTAGCGAACAAGGAGCTGAGCTCTTGAATGGTCCAGTGAGAGAGAATCCTAAAATTGTGAGAGAGGAAGAGGGAGAGCGAAAGCGAGAGAGAAGTGATGTGGGGTTCCGTAAAAAAGAAAAAATAATAATAATCAGGGCGTACTCAGCTGCACGCTGTAATAGATAAAAAAAAAAAAAAAAAAAATTTAGACTTCACAGCGTATATCCAAACACGCCTTTAAAAGACACAAAAATTACCTTTTTAAGGGGTGCTTTCACATGTCATAAATATCAGTTATTAACAGCACGCTTTATTATCTTTTTAAGGCGTGCTTTGCCATATACCGTAAGTACCAGATAGTAACAACATGCACAAAAAAACGTGTCGTAAAAGCTTCAATTTGTTTAAGTTTTTCCAGTACAAGAATAAACCATAGATGCTGAAAATTTTATATATCGTTCAAATTCTTGATTTATACGGCACATTTGATTTGGAATTCGCTTGATTACTGCTGTTGTATTGTTGTTGTATTGTCATTGTAGTGAAGTTGTATTGCTAGTTTATTACGGTTTTATTCCCGTTCCATTGTGATTTTAATGGTTTTGGCGATTTATGCAATTGGATTCTGTGTTTCTTTGTTGTTTTCTTTCATCCAAAGAAGGGAAATTGTAGGTGTTCATTTATAGTCTCTACATTAGCCACATAAATCTTTATAGTTTGTTTTGCAGTTGTAGTAGCTTTTTGATGTCTATAGTTTGTACATAAATGGCCATTTATTCTGCTATATAGACAGAGTCCATATTTTTCTTTTGATGTTCCATTTGTATTGTATTTCATTTGTTCTCTTTTTATGACATACATGTATATCAATATGGTGATGAGTAGATTTTAGGAAGCATTGATGCAGTTGGGCTAGTTCGTTTGGCTTTTTCTCTTAAACTGTGTATGAAGTTGATCCTTGGGTCATCAAATCACTTTGACAGTTGGGTGGTGTTTGGTTTGTGGATGAAATGTGATCCAGATTTTGTAAAATGGAGTGTAGATAAGAGTGGAGCATGGAGAGAGTTTAAGAGTAGATAAGAAACTGAACTTGGGTAAAAAGTGCAATTGGTATTATTTCACATTTCGAGGGATTAACAGTGTTTGGTTTATTGGATTAAACTTTGGAATGATAGTAATGTAAGTGATGTATCAAATGGGATTTGTGGCATTTTTTTAACAAGCCTTGTGGAGAGAAAATATAACAGAAGGAAATGGGAAAAATATCAAAGCAAGCCTTGTGGAGAGAAAATATAAGTCTTGAAGGTACAAGGAATTCATATTTTTTCTATCACGGGACATATTGGTGAACATACATGTATTGCATATCAGGTTATATTGCCCCTCTATTGTACTCATATTTTTTCTATCATGGGACATATTGGTGGACATACATGTATTGCATATCAGGTTCTATTGCCCCTCTATTGTACTTTTATCACTGATATATCTCGTGCCTATTGCCTTGATTTGCCTCTGTATTATGTGTTTATTGCTTTGTTATTGTCTATATTTCAACGGCTTGAAATTATTTGTATAATATTGGTGTACAGGGAAATATGGTTTCTAAAGTAAAGCCGATGACTAATGAGGATCAAAAGTTTCAAAGCAAGGCGTTGTCCCTTTCCCATACAAAGACTGCCATTAGTACAATTAAGGAGAAATTGAGTCTGCAACAGTTACAAAGGTTCCAAGACAGTTGTTTTGATCATATATTATTGATTGAGGACCTTAAGTGGACTGCACAAATTGTCCCCAAGTTGTTGTTAAGGAAGGCTGATCCGAAGACAGTTTCCCAGGTGAACGGGATAAAATTCATTATTGGTAGTAAGATGATACAATTCACGGCGTAGCAGTTTTGCGCCATCACGGGGCTAAGGTTCGGAAACCTTCCTTTCATTCTGATTGCGACTAACGAAAACTACTTATTGAAAAAGAAATATGTCTGCAACAATAAAACTGTGACCCTTTCCAAACTAGAAAAAGCCTTCATCGACTGCGCGGATGAGGAGGATGTCGTGAAGCTTGGATTTCTATATTTTGTTGTTTTTGTGCTGTTGGGTAGTGAAAAACATGTCAACATTGACATGCGGTATTTGAAATTGTTGGAAGACCTTGAAGAGTTTCAGAAGTATCCATATGTCGCTGTTTCATATGCAAAGACAAATGCCTCACTTTTGAGGGCACTTTTTGCAGATTCCCATCGAGTAAAAGTTTCCCCAAAAAACTATAAAAACAAAAGAATCTGAAAAGAAATCAAAGACAACAGCAAGTAGTAGGCCAAGAGAGTACCACATAAAAGGTTTTGGCTTTGCACTTTAGTTGAGCAAATATCCATATATGTATAAGTTCAATTTAATTTGTTTATAGTGACTGATGTTTTATTGTTCAAAATGGATTTGGGCTTTTGAGGTGTTTCCAGCATTGGCTGCACTGCATTTTGTGATGCACGAAGGGAATGGCCATATCCCCCATATACTATAATGGAGAGCAATACTTCGGCTCATTTTCACGAGCTAATGAGCCAAGTATTCGAAAACTGTGACATTAGTTTTGTTTGTAATGATTATGTTATGCATATGAAAAAATAATAAGTTTAATGATATGTATTTTTGTATGTGTAAATTGGAGGTTGATGTGCAACTTCTCTGCCGAACTCTAATTGACAAGCAACAACCCTTTTGAAGTTGGGGTGACAATGATGAAAACATTGAAGAAATTGTTGAATTGTTTGTCGATGAGGCCCAAGAAAAATACTAGCACTTCTGTTGAAGAAAAAGATGACGAAGTTGAGGAAACAACTACCCTTTCCTCGTCTTCTAAGGTGTAAGACCACAATCAAGACATACACACAATCCCATAATCATAAGAAATCTCATCATATGGATGTCGTACAATACTGGGAAAAGTAATGCATCTTCAATATAAAAGTCCACCCACCAAAACTATTCATTAGTCGACCTTAACCCAAAATTTAGATTCAAACCCTAGTTACAGGAAACTTAACGGGTGCACACAAGTTTAGAAAGGTCTTGGAGCCATTCTAGTACCTTCCCGAAGGATGAGACAGTCTCCAAAGACCCGGGGTCAACAGTTGGTCAAACTTCCCCTTTTTGGTCAACCAGGCCCATGACCTCAAATTTTCGATCCGAACTTTCCTAAAGGTCCCACAAGGTCTACACAACAAGTCCTGAGGGTTTGGTCTCGATCAAGCTGTCAGATCACTGTCGATTGCGTGGTCGGATGGTAACAGGTTTACTTAACCCTAAATTTAATAATTCAAGGTATATGGGACTCTGATTCTAGATCCGTGAGTTCCTACACAATCCTAAAGGTACAAAGGACAACATATTTGGAAATGGAGCCAATCCAACTGTTCAAACATATCGAACTCGGATATCGCCTAATATGCGTAAATCCGTTCGATCGTCAAACGATAGCCAAATTCAAATCTGAGCATACCATCGTTCTCGAGACGACATGGGGAACATTTTAGAACCAAATGGGCCACCCAACCTTGACCCACATGCAGCCGGTGTCTTGAGAAAATTTTGGCAACCTAAAACTTCTTAAAACACCGACAATGCCTATACCTACATGATCACGGCCAATAAGTGGCCGGAGCTTGCCGAAAAATTAAGCCAAAAATGAGTCAAAACTTAGATCATAAATCGAGCTTCAAAACTACAAAATCAATCCTAAACAACCCAACCATCAGCTAGATCATGTTGAATAGATGAAGAAACATACTTGGATCACCAAATTCCATTGCCGGAGTGGTTGGAAACAACGCCAAAAAATTTCAAAGAAAACTGAACGGTTTTTGAACTACCGCCGGCTCCAAGGCTGCTGATTTCGTCGGAGAAGGAGTGTGATGCGAAGAGGGAGTGGAACCGGTTCTTTTGGGACCGATATGTGGCCTGAGATGACCGGATGGAGGAGCTGCCTGCCAAACAATGGTCGATTATGCTAGTTTCACGAGGAGAGAGAGAGAGAGAGAGAGAGAGAGAGAGGCTGATTGGTTTTTAAAATTTGACTTTGAAATATTTACGGTTGTACCACAGCACTTCCGTTGATTGTAACTTCTTCGTTAAAACTCCGATTTAGGTACACTACGTGTCTACGAACTCATATCGATTTCGTTAAAACCTAAATATCCTTATGGATCAAAAAGTGACTATAGTGACCTTACTCCAAGGGAAAATTTGTAATTTCACAAATAAATAAATTAAATAGATTAAATAAGCGGTTAAAATTTGGGTTGAGGTATCACAATATACCCCCCTTATAAAAATTTCATCCTTGAAATTTCGTACCTGCCATTCAAAAAGGTATGGGTACTGGGCCCGCATCTACTCCTTGGGTTCCCAAGTAGCTTCCTCAACGGCTTGACATGACGGGGACTTAACTTCTCCCCCGAACCTCATCACACCTTCCAACGAGATAATTCCAAAAATACCCACTCACCAACTACAACTCAATACACTTGGACTAATTATCTGCATAACATTTCTATCGGTATTGTATCATTTTAGACTTTGCCAATGTCATCCTTTATATGATTAGGCGAAAGCTCATTGGGTCTAGTACTCGCAACTTTTGGAGTTGATGATGAAGCTTCGATCCAAGGTTCACTCGGTTTGAAACATCCCAAAAGCTGGCCTTTAAAACATGAATATCACCAAAATGCAAACTTGGATGCCGATACACTGGTACCTCTCCCGACATTTGTCCACTGTCAAGAATAACGCAAACTTCATCTCTTTCCATATGTTGGATTAGTTGTCCCCATCAACATATAATGCTGGGGACTACGAATTTTGCCTTTTCTAAGAATGTTATTTTCCTATTTCTTTAGAATTGACAAACGATATTGTAAATATGATTCTTCGAGAGGAATACCGGAAAGGATCATTTTTACCAAATTGTAATCATCATCCATCTCACCATGATTATAGGCAACTTTGAAAGTTGCACACCATACTGCAAAAAACACCATGAGTATCTTCCAGATCTTTCATAAATAACTCCTTGAAGTACTCTTTTGGCACCCCTTCATGACATAGAAGTACAGTTAAATGCCTCGAAGAATATGTATTCCTAAGTGATTTGCTTATTTTAACTATTTCCACACCTGTCAATCGCGACATTAAAGCCCACACGAATAAACACTACTACAAAATAGGCAAAAGATGACGGGAATTCACCGTCGTGTATTCGGTTTTCAAATCGTCGTGAAATCAACTGACATCTTTTACAAAATCAAACGACGACGGTAAATCACCATTGTTGTTAAAACAAATAACGACATTAACAACTAATAACCGATGTCTGTGTATTGAAAAATGAGCTAAAAAAAAGTCAAGGATAAGAATAGACTACCAATTGTAAAATACAAACGTCGTTTAAAAGGCAACATATGACATATTTTAACAGAACATGGCCACAAGAGATACATACAACGACGAGAACTAAAATCCACAGCCGTTAAATATACGTTTCACGACACATACAACTATGACGTCTTTAAATACATAATCGACGACGTTATTGATTCCTACTACGTCACCACAGTTTCTACAACCATCGTAATAAATTTTCCACTTCGATTTTTCCATTAATGATGATGTGGAAATAGATGTTAGGGTCATTACTTACGACGCATGTATTCTACAGACGACGTTGTACTGAATAAACAACGTCGAATCCAAATAAATGAGAGCCGTATTACATAATTTATACGTTATCTTTTAAAATATAATCGTTGTCTAATGCATTTGAAACGACAACGTTTCTCAGTCAACTGCCGTGTAAAACTATTTTAATGACATGATCTGAAAATAAACGACGTGGAAAATATGTTAAGGTCACTTACGACACATTCATTTATATAGAGGACTTTGTCGTAAATATACAACGTCGTTATCATGTAAAAGACAGCCGTGTTTCAAAATTTATACTTCATCATTACTAAAATTACAGTCGTCTAATGTCTATTAGACGGCGCAGTTTATACGATATTCGCCATGTAAAGTCATTTTAACGACATGATCATAAGAAAAGAGACGTGGATACATTCATATAACGTTGTTTTTGTAAAGGAACGACGTCCAAATATACCTTTACATCGACAAATTTACCAATGGATTTCAAATACCCTAGTGAATTAATCCTTTTCCACTTCGTTTACGAGAGAACAAACGACGTGGTAAAATTAAGACGACGATTTTTGATTTGATACGGACGAGTTCATAATCTAAGACGTCGTCTTTTGTAACATTCAGGTTAGATATCTCGTCTTTTAGACGTCATGGGATTGGAGTCGTGTTATTTGGAATTACATGTCGGCTCTTTATGCTTCTCCGACGTGATATCCTTAATAACTGTTTCACAATAGCGTCGTGGTTCTTCATTGTTACGTTGCTTTAAGACATCGGTAAATATATTGCGGTCGTTGAATGCTTCAAAACATCGTTTTTTATGACAATTTATTAAAACAGACGTATGTTTTTCTCAGTTTTATGAAGACCGTCGTGTTTGTAATCTTGAACCAGTATTTTTGGTACTGATTGTTTTGTGGCCAAAACCTGAATAATGAAAGTGAAGAAATCACATTACAATATATTAATAAATTAATGTCATACATTGCCGTTTAGGGTATAAGTAATTTCATAAATTACATAAGCATCATTCAATCCATATATCTTCACACCCATCTCGAATATTTTGACTCCCAAACTCACCCACCAGTAAATCAAATGTGTTAACATTTGGCATCCCTCTAGTAAATGACTCACACTCAATTCTCACATCACCTAAGACATCATCACCAATAACATCATTATATTCTCTATAGGCATTGATAACACTACCGACCAACCACGATGCATCCGGTCGTCAACAAAAAATACTTGTTTGACTTGAGAAGCTAAAACAAATTGGTCATTCCTATGTCCAATTTTACTCAAATCTACAAGGGTAAATCCAAGTTCGTCGACTACAAGACCGGAAGTACTATCTATCCAATCACACCTAAAGATTGAGATTGTAAACTTTTGGTAGTCAGGGTCCCAAATTTCTTAAATGACACCATAGAAACCCATATTTGAGAGAATTGGCTTTTTATCCTTGGCACTAGCAAGTTGCATGGTATGTGCAAGTAAATAAACTCCACTATTTTGAGTTGTCTGCACATCATCTTGTGCCTTGATGTTAAATTTAATACCTTTAATAAGATAGCTCTTATATGATGGCACTGCCATGTTTGGACCAGCTGCTAGCCACCTTAAATTTTCTGATACACCAGGATTGTCTTTCTCATTAAGTTCACTTTGAACCTGCAAATTAATCATATCTTAATTCAATCTAACATAGAAAGAAGAAAATTAAAAGTCCAATATGTTATTCAATAACATATACTTTGAAGCGTAGCAATTAAATGAAAGTGCTATTGTGCTTATCTTTCAGCCACTTTGTTCTCTTTCTAAATTTTGGATAAGCGGTCTTGATGTGGGTCATATGTTGCCTACATGACACGAAAAATTCAAGCATTACGGTCCCAAACATATAAGATAAACATAAGAAATAATTTAAAATGAAAACTTAAAGAATAAAACTCATACGTACTCGATATAAGGTAGGACTTCCTCCGTATTCTCCAAGACATATAGATGTGCTTGGTTCAACAGGTCCTGATCAACTAAGCTCACTGTGCAACCTAATAATGGATTTGAAACTCCCATCTTTTAGCTTGAAGGCACTCCAACTGTACTAAAATCAAATAAATGCTCGGTACAAAACTCTACAGCTTCTTCAGCTACATACTGCTCAAAGCAATGCAACCTTCAGGACGAGTACGATTATGAACATACCCCTTTAGCACTTTCATATATCTTTCAAACGGATACATCCATCTAAAATATACTGGCCCACATAGATGAACTTCTCTGACAAGATGTACTACTAGATGAACCATGATATCAAAGAATGAAGGGGGAAAATACTTCTTAAGCAAACACAAAGTAACTACTACATCTTCTTCCAACTTATCTAGTTTGGAAACATCAACCGTCTTTGCACATATAGCATTGAAGAAGAAGCACAAAAGAGTTATTGCATACCTTGCAGGCTTCTCCAAAACAGAACGAATTGCCACAGGGAGCAATTGTTGCATTAAGGTATGACAATCATGTGATTTAAGGCCAAGAAGTCTTAAATCTTGTAAAGATACAAGATTTTTTACATTTGAAGAATAACCTTCAGGGACCTTCAGACCATAGAAAGAATTGCAAACCGCTCTCTTCTCTGCTCTTGACAAATTCCAAGGCTCGGGAGGCAAATGAGTACGTCTTTCTCCATACTCGGGTTGCAAATCAGTTTTGACCCCTATGTTCAATAAATCTAATCGAACAGTAATCTCATCTTTATTTTTTCCAGGGATCTCCAGCAATGTACCAATGATACTATCGCAAACATTCTTCTCAATGTGCATAACATCTAGGACATGCCTCACAGAAAGGTATTTCCAATACTCGAGATCAAAGAATATTCCTTTATTCTTCCAACAAACTCTATCACCATCTTCAACCATATGCAGCACTTATTCTCCGGTTAATGACTCGGGAAGCGTGCTATATTCAGGTTTCCCATTAAAAGCTGCATATTGCCTCATATATGGATGATTGATTGGTAACCATTTTCTATGCCCAATGTAACAAATTTTGTGGCCATTTTTCAACCTGTGACTAGGTGTATCAACGCCACATATTGGACAAGTTTTATATCCTTTAACAACACAACCAGATAAGTTTCCATAGGCGGGGAAATCATTAATTGTCCACATTAATGCAGCTCTGAGTGTAAAGTATTCTCCATTATGTGCATCATAAACTCCTCTAATCCCATCCCACAAAGATTTTAAATCATCAATCAAGGGCTCCAAGTAGACGTCTATATCATTTCCGAGTTGTTTAGGACCGGAAATCAATAAGGTCAACATCAAGAACTTTTGTTTCATGCACAGCCATGGAGAGAGATTATATGTAACTAAGATAACTGGCCAGTAACTATATCTACTACTCAGAGAACTGTGGGGATTGAATCCCTCAGATGAAAGAGTCAATCTCAAGTTTCTCGGCTCATTACCAAACTCGAGCTATTTATCATTAATAAGTTTTCAAAATGGGGAATCCGCCGGATGAGACATCTGACCTCCAATTGATTTTCTAGTAGCATGCCATGCCAAGCCAAACTCTTAGCTGTCTCATGTGATTGAAACATCCTTTTAAACCTTGGAATTGGAGGAAAATACCACACTACCTTCGTTGGCACACCCTCTTTCAAGATTGAATCTTTGCCTTCCTTCTACCTTGAGATACCACAAGTAGGACAATTAGTTGAATCTTCATACTCCTTCCTATACAAGATGCAATCATTGGGGCATGTGTGCATTTTCTCATAACTCAGCCCCAATGCACACAAAGTCTTTTTTGCCTCATACATAGAGGATGGTATTGTATTTCCTTCTGGAAGCAAATCGCCTTGAAGTATCAATAATTCTGTAAAACAGACATCACTCATCCTATGTTTTGCCTTCAAATTATACAACTTCACTAATGCCGATAACTTCGTGTACTTTCTACAACCAAGGTACAATGGTTGATCTCCATCCCCAATCACATTGGCAAACTCATAAGGATCGGATCCAAAATCACCAAAATCATTATCATCCATCTCTATTTCTTCAGACACAAAACTGTACCTACTATGGTCATCATCTTCTTCAACATTTCTACTACCATTAGTAGTTGCTTCCTAAGGTTCTCCGTGAAATGTCCAATTCTTATAGCTTTGGTCAACTCTATTAAAGTATAAGTGATCCCTTATTATTCCAACCCCAAACAATTTCAAATTCACACATTTAACACATGGACAACGGATATGTGTTGTAGTTAGAAGATTTTCTACAGAAAAGTTCAAAAATGCTTCCACCCCTAGCTCATATGCCTTCGATCTTCTATTCGAGTGCATCCATGACTTATCCATCTCTGACACTATACCCTATTATCTATAATAAAGTGAAAAGACAAGCAATGACCTTATTATAGCAGATTATATAAAGTTTTAATAGCAAGTAATATATTATATAGACGACGGTTTTTAAACAAAAACAGACGTATTGGACATATATAGACGACAGATTTTCAACAAACGTCGTCTAATGCTAACCACGACGGTAGTTAAAGAAAACCGTCGTGTATAAAAATACAGACGACGGTTTGTTAAAAAACCGTCGTCATATGCCTAAAAAAGCGTCGAGATCCCAGTTTATTTTCAAGAACCCAAAACCCTATTAAGAACACAACATATACATTAATTTTTATGTTGGGTATTAAGAACACGTATACTAAGCATGAAAACAATAAATCCATTCCCAATTCAACATAACAGAGAGTGATTAAAAGATCATACAACATTAAATCCATTCCCGATTGATCATGAAAACATTAAACAGAAAATCCATGAACCCATAGCTCCGACAACATTATTAAAAGATCGCAAAACATATATCTAAAAACCCTTTAACAAAACAACTGAATATCATTCAATGAATTTACAAGGGGACGATAAGGGTTTGTACTTACAGGTTGGCAGAGCTCACAGATTATGGCCTACTTGGATTTGACGAAGCCTGGAGAGCCCAACTTTGAATTAGAGTTGAAGTGAGAGAGCGAAATGCTAAGGGGATTTAGAGCGAAATTTGAAAATTTTAGGTCGCCACGAAATTTTTTAGAAAGCGCGCTCTTTAAAACATCGACGGAAAAAAAACAACTGTCGTTAAAATTTCACATTAAACATGACGCTTATTACATTAAAGACGTAAAATCAAAAAACCGTCATCAAAACTAAAAACGAAATATGACGCTTATTACACGAAATGCGTCGGGGTAACTCCTTACGACGCAAAAAACAAAACTGACGTATGAGAAACTAATTAAATAAGTGGGTTTTGGTTTTGCTGGGATTCGAACTCATGCGCGATGGGTGGAATGAACAGAAAATTAAATAAAAAAAATAAACACTAACAAAGCAAACACAAATTATATATATATTTTAAAATAATTTTAGAAAAGGGATTAGGGTTTTAGGGCCAAAAATATCTAAACCAAAAAACCTAAACCCCAAAAATATTCCTTTAACCCCCCAAACCATAAACCATCAAACTCTAAGTGATATTGTGACTCATCAAAACAAATTTTTTTTTTTGGGTGGTCATTTTAAATTTGTATTACTCAAACTGTCTAAATTTATTTTGAATTAAAAATAATAAAATATTCTTATAAACACCAACAAACCACGTCGGCGTTAAGAGAGTAACGACATTGTAAATTTTAATAAATGACTTACTTGTAAAAAGGAAGTCGTTTAAAAGCGAAACCATGGTGAAATTTTTACTCAAACGACTTCGTTTAAACACAACTTAAATGGCTATCATTGACGTACAAACTGTATATCACAACTTAAACTAAAAAGGTGTCACCGTGTAATTTAATTACCACGTCATCTCTGTCATCTAAATATCCTTTTACGTCGGATTTGTTTCAAACGATGACGTTGTTATTTTTTACAACGTCCGTTGTAATGGAACATGCATTAAACGTCACTTATACTTGCTTTAGACGTCGTCTGTAATGTATAGCCGTGTTTTTTATTCCTTTAGTTTTAGTTTTTTACAAACTTTTGTACTCCATAAAACGATGGTGTTTGATATAATTATGTCGTTGGAACGTTATTACATGTCGGTTACGCAATTTCTTTTTTTTAATTTACGAAAACCTCAACAAATTTTCAGGGAAAAAAAGGACGTATATTATAGACAAAATTTGTACAAAAACTTGTCTAATTCTAACAAAATTTGTACAAAAACTTTACTAATTCTAACAAAATGTGTACATTATATAAAAATGTCAAGTGTTCTAAAAATCCTCTACTCCATATGAAGGCAAACAAACTCTGCCCATTCTTTCCTAACTTCATCAATGGCTGCTTGAGGGTATGGTGCTTGATCTTTTCCCTTCGCAAACTGCAATCCATAAATAATGATTATTAAGCTTTATAAATAAATAGAAATTCAATCACAAACGACGCTATTTTTCATAACCGACGTAGTATATCGATTCAACGATGGTAATTTTAAAGGACCGTCGTTGATAATACAAAAAACCACATAAAATAAATATGAAAATTTTCTTCTTACCGTCTTCTCAAACTCCAGGGAAGGATCCATGATGATGTCTCTCATGAAGCGCATGACATAATAGCCGCATTCTACACTGCTTGGTTGCTTTGGTGTGCTTGGTAGAGTTTTCCAAATGGTTGCTTTACGACTTTGTCTGCCTATGTGTGAATTATACATTTTGATAGCACTGTTCAATATGTTTTTGGCCTCCTCATCAACCACTCGATTTCCGGGTAGAGGATCCAGAAAATAGACAGTTTCCTTCTTTGCTCTCACAACGAACAAGACCCAATGACAGCTGCACAAAATTAATACAAAGGTTAAATAGTTTTATACGCAGTGCATCATACAAACAAAATCCTGTTGAGGAGACTAACCCTGGATTGTAAGGCATCATGAAAATTTGTTCAGCATCTGTCTGTTGAAGTCGATTAGGTACCAAACGTGATCTCTCAGTTAATGACCCAGCGTTGGCACTAACTTGAGCAGGGTCGATAAAGCCAACCATGTTCAACATATTTGCAGCTTTCAAATTATCAAATAGGCACCTAAATATATATATGAAATGATCACATGACTTTTTTTTTTTTTCAATAGAAAGGAGAGTGTGAAATAAATATTTGATAAGGACAAAGCTCATATATACTGCAACCACAGTAGGCCCAATTTCTTCCATGCCTGCAAACTGTGTAATATCTTCATGCAAGACGAAGGTACTACGATCTTCACCAAACACCTTCTTCTCAATTGTAAAGGTCACAATCTTCTCATGAGGATTTAGTGTCGTTTCCACATAACGACAAAGGGATTGTAAAGAAGATGGCACCTCCAGCTTTGAATAATCAACTACTTTAATATTCTGTTTAAAGAAATAAAGCAAAATAAAATGACGTGGTAATTCAATAAAAACGACGGTTTAAAGAAAACAACGTCGTCTGATAAATAATTTAAATAACGGTAACAAAACACCGTCGTGGTGAATAATTTATTACGTCATAGAAAACAAATTCCGACATCTAATTAAAATGCAAAATTCATAGATAATGAATTTACCACAATTTCCTTTTCTCCACCACTAGATTTCTGTTTTAATAAATAAAGAGAGATATATAAGAAAGCTTGTACAACAATTTAAAAATTCAATTAAAAAAAACTGTCGTGGAAATTTAAAACAAATGACGGTTTAAAGAAAATATCGACGTCTGAAATTTGAAAAACAAATAAAAAAGGCAAAGTTATGAGAATTTACCTTTTCATCTTGCTTTTCATCTTTCTTTTCTTCATCTTCCTTTTCTAAATCCCTAGGTTTCTGTTTTAAGAAATAAAGAAATATATATATATATATATAAGACAGATTGTACAAAAAGTAAAAAATTTAAATTAAACGTCGTGGTAAGGCATAACATAAGACGGTATGTAAGAATTACGGATGCCTTAAAATCATTAAACGATGGTAAATAATAAACGTCGTGGGGATTTATCTATTACGTCGGTAAGGACTAAAACCGTCGTCTAAATCACCATAAAAGTTTTCAAAAATAACTATGTCTAACGGCGTGTAGAACAAGTAAACTAAATACGACGTGGTATTGAAACCCAAACGACGGTTTATTAATAAAATCGTCGTGGTATCTATTTCAAACGACGGTTTGATTCACAATAACGACGTCTAATAGCTTGTTTAAAAAACAGAGAAGTCAAAGTTCAGAGATGTTACCATTTCATCCTGCTTTTCCCCATTCTTGGCAATATCATCCTCAAAATGTAGGGATCTCCCATCAAGAGCCCCAGACCAACTTGCTTTGTCCGACATTGGATTTTTGGGACTTTGCTCTTGACCTTGGTTTTGATAGGGGCTAGTTTTCGGTTTAAGCATGCTTGGATCAAAATTGGGGATGAGTTGGGAAAGCTGACTCAGAAAATTTTCCATCTCAGCCTCTACCAATTGCTTGGTTCTGGCCTCCATCTTTAAAGTCTCTTCCCTTGATCTAGCTTCCATCTTCAAAGTCTCTTCTTGAAGGACAAGTCTTATACTTTCCTTTAATTGATCAGCAAACTTTACCCTCTGTTGTCTTGGTAAATTGAAGTATTGCCTAGGGGAAGTCCCAGCACCTACCCCTCTAACTCTCCCTGGATGCTCGGGACCCAAAGCCATTGTCAACACATCATTACTGCCAGATACAGTAAGACCGCCTTCAGAGACTTGTTTTTACAATTCATCCTAAAACAAAGATATATAAAAAGGTCAGCACAAGAAAACACACGACGGTTATTTATACAAAAACGACGTATTATATAATTTCACACGACGCAATAACATAGCAATCGATGTCATCATAAATTTATCACGACGGTACTTAACTAATGACGTGGTTAGAAGTTTCAAACAACGCCATAAATAAACCACCGACGTCTTATGCTATAATTACAAAAAACAGAGTAGTGATTCCAGATTCAGACCTTTAACGACATTTTTTAAAACATTTAGACGTAGTAATATTATTCACACGACGCAAAAATATAACAGAAGACGTAATAAGAATTATCACGGCAATACACAGTTGAATAAAAATTTAATAAAAACGACGTATTATAACATTTCACACGACGCAATAACATAGCAATTGACGTCATCATACATACTTAACTATCGATGTGGTTGAAGTTTCAAACAACGCTATAAATAAACCACCGACGTCTTATGCTATGATTACAAAAAAAACATGGTAGTGATTCCAGATTTAGACCTTTAATGACGTTTTTAAAACATCTCGACGTAGTAATATCATTCACACGACGCAAAAATATAACATAAGACGTAATAAGAATTATCAGGGCAATACCTAATAAAAATTTAAAACAGAGTGAGTAGGCTTACAATTAATTTTGCTTTCTCTGCCACCTTTGGATCCGGGATGTTACCATGTTTGTCTTGTCTAGCTTTCTTCCATAAGGTAGATCAATCAATTTCTACCCCGGGCATGGTTTCCTCCAAACCAGCATATCCTTTTCGAGACAATCGATGATTGTACTCAAGTTTCTCCCTCCTCTGTGATTGTTCAAAATGCACAGACACAAATTGTTCGGATAAACTTGAAGCTACAAAGGCATCCCATTCTGCTTTCTCTATGAATTTATATAGTTCAGGGGGTTGGCTTAATTTCTCCTTCTCCTTGATGAATGGAAGGATATGATGCCTCGTTAGTGTAGACTTGAAATCCTTCCATTTCTTGGCAGCAGAAGATAACACCAGTTTCTTGCCCCCTTGACCTACCACAAAAGCCATGTCAACGGCTTCCCAAATCTGCTCTTTTATTTCCTTGGGGATTTCAGCCCATTTCTTGTCCACAAGTGAGACTCTGGAGTGTGCCAACACACCAATGTAGGACTGCATCTCAGTATGTACAGGGCCACATGCTTTCCCCCTCTTATTGTACTCAACAACTGGCTTGATTTTATGATATTTTCTCTTCACAACACGAGGCATTGTGCTTATACATCGACCTGACTTTGGCTCCTCAGAATATGTTGTCGTGCTGCTTGGTTCTGTCTCAGCAGATGAAACAAACTTCATCTTCTTCAAGGACTTGTCTTGAGGATTTACCAATCTAAGCTCCTTACCTCCATTTTTTTTCGAGCCAGAGTCCTTACTTTGGTCTTGAGAAACCATGGTTACAGACAAATCAAACCTGCAAGTGAAAATATTTCAGGAAAAAATTAAGAAAACAAACGACGGTTATTTATAAAACACGACGTATGATAACATTTCACACGATGCAATAACATAACATCAGACATAATAAATCTTTAAAACGATGGTACTTAAAAAATGACGTGGTTAATACGTTAAAGCGACATCAATATTAAACCACCGACGTCTTATAATATAATTACAAAAAGCAGAGAAGTGATTCCAGATTCAAACATTCAGGTGAAAATATTTTAGATTTTCATTTCAAACAACGACGTTTTAAAAAAAATTTGGATGTAGTACTTCTATTCACACAACGTAACAATATAACAGAAGACGTAATAAGACTTTATTACGGCAATATTTATATTTCGTTGTGATATTGAAATTCAAACGACGTTAATATTAATATAACGTCGTGGTATGAAAATTCACACGACGTGAATAATAAGATACCGTCGTTTATATAAGATGGAAAACAAAAACAGTGAAGTTGTTCCAAACCCTTCTTTCTTTGTCTTTGTATTTTATCAAATTAGGAAACGCAAAAACCATGGTTCAGAGAAATCAAACAAAAAAATGACGGTCATTTTAAAAACAACTTAGAACAACTTTCAGACGACGCTAGGACGACTGACGAACTGTCGTGGTCTATAAATCTAACCACGTAAATAAGAAGCTACCGTCATCTTATTTAGTTGAAGTAGAATAAACAAAGTTGTATTCAAAGTTGGAAACTTTCCCTCTTTGTCTGTATATTTTATCAAACTTGGAAAGAATTAAAATGATTTTGGCCAAAAAAAAAGGTAAAAAGATTTTCAAAACAAAAACCGTAAGAGCATGCAAAACAGCAACAAAAATAGTGAGAAATGCTTACCTTTTGTGTGCAATGAAAGCTTTCTCTCGGAGTTTGATGTTTAAGCTCAGAGACGACGATGAAGACGAGAGGAAGACAATGAGATACACCGACAGTGCTCTGAGAAGGAAAAAAGAAGAAAAGTTTTCTCTCGGAGATTGAAATTTTTTCTCGGGTTTGGAAATAGTGCAAGTCAGGTAGATGAAAAGTTGAATATATTCACATACCGTTTCATAAAACGACGCGATTAATAGAAAGTGCCCTTGTATTATATATTAGACGTCGGTATATGTTTCCACCACCCTAGTAAATTTTTTTAACGACCCTTGGTTTTCATAAAATGCCGTGTTTATATATAATTCCATGACGATATTATCTTCAATGTCGGTTTTTTCATATAGCGTCGTGGTTAATTATGTTTATATGACCTCACTTTATTGTTAACAGACGTCTATGTTTACTTTTAAATAAGTAATATTATAAGTTACCATGTCATTTTTTATATTACACCGACGTGGTTTTCAAACACCTCGTTGACTTAATTTTAATAACCAACGTTGTTTGTATGTTTAATACGTCCTACTTTTTTACAGAACCGAAGTTGATTCGTTATGAAACGACGTTATTTTAAATGTAACCGACGTGGGGATGAAATTTTTTGTATAAATTGAGTTTTTTTCCATGATTTCTTTCAGTTTCAGTTTTCAATTAGGGTTCCAATTTCTTCTTGCCCTCTGTCTCACCTCTTAGGAGGCAATTGTTTTGGATGTTGATGTGTGTGTATTTGTGTCACAAATACACATACATCATCAATCTCTAAAATATTGTCTCTCTGAATGCAAATCTGTGACTGCCGTCGTCAAATTTTAGAGGCAATTGCTTGGATGTTGATGTGTGTGTGCGTTTGTGTAGATACACAAACGCACACACATCATCAACTTCCAAAAAATTGCCTTTCTAAATGCAAATCTGTGGCTGTCGTCGTCAAATTTTAGAGGCAAATTTTTGGATATTGATGTGTATGTGCCTTTGTGTGTCTCAAAGACACGAAGACACATACATCATCAACCTCTAAAATATTGCCTTTTTGTGGTCCGATTATGATGAGGAACAGAGTTCCATCTGGTAAGATTTCGTAACACTTGAGATCTCAGATCTAATTATGTCTGCTGTTTTCTATATAAACCGTCGTGGTTATTCTCAATTCTTGACATTAAGTTGATCCACAGACGTAGGATGACAAAATTCAAGAATAAATAAATAAATAAAATTACAATTAAGACGACGATTTACATATAAGGTTGGATGTATAAAGTTAATAAATACAACGGTAATTTTAACTTCATGACGTATATCTTGGATCTCAGAAAAATCTATTCTGTCGACGGTTTTCTATATAAACCATCGTGGTTATTCTCAATCCTTGTCATTAAGTTGGTCTACCGTCGTAGGATACCAAAATCCAAGAAATAAATAGTAAAAAATAATGTAATTAAGACGACCGTTTAGGTATAAGGGTAGACGTATAAAGTGAATAAATACGACGGTAATTTTAACTTCACGACGTAGTAAATTTTATTACACGGCGTTAATTGAACAAAGCAACGTGGTTAGAGTTAAAGATACCATACCGTTGTAATATGGAACATGAAATAAGTCGATAAAATTATATTTTACGTCATTGTACATGTATTTAAGGCGGTAGTATTTTGTAATATACCGCCGTGGATTCTTTTGAAATTATGCGACGCCGGATACGAAAACTTGGTCGTGGTTATTTCGGAGAAAAGACGGCGGCTGTTTCTTTAAATCATCGTCTTTACTTTCTACATCGGTGGATTCATACCTTCTGCTGTTGTTTGTTTGCTTTGAGTTTACTATATAGAAAACCTTTTTCAATAAGACGTCGCTTTTTAAAATAGGTGTGTCGTGTTTTAAAAACAACCATTGGATTCCCCATTTTTTAGGTGTTTAAGTTATTCTTACACGGCAGTTTTATAAAACCATTGTCTTTTAAAAAACAACGACGGCTTTCCGTTAAACTGTCGTTTTTTTTTTGTCGTCTTTTTTACTTTTTGTAGTAGTGAAAGTAACACTTCACCCAAAACACCGTTACTTCTCAATTTGGTGTGCCACAACTCACAGTTGACTCATATTTTTTCAATCCCGAACATAAAGTTCACTATGTTTTCTAGGGTTACGAATTTATGAAACATGTGGATCTTGATTGCAAGAGTGAAATTACAGAGCCTATGAATGTTGTGAACTACATGGTCATGAACCAATTGAATGACTCTGTTTGTACTTGAAGTGGGCTTTGTGGGTTTTCAATCGTGGATACCAACAACACTGCAGATTCCTGAACCCAAATGCACGAAAGGTGTGCTTGTTTCTTTGTCTTATTTTGTTGCCATTATTGCTAGGTCAGAGTCCATTGGTTTTGTTCATAAGATTAATAGGTTTTAATCTTTGAAGAATTGGGTTTGGGGGCTTAATGCTTCTAGTGTTGTGCAAGAGTCCATAGCGCAACATGCACTCCAACTATTTGCTAAAATGTGGAGCTCAGTTGGGTTATGCAATGGGGCTGTAATGTAATTCTTGATTTTGATCTTGGCTACCACATGGGCATTCGAGACAAAGGTAGTGGTGAGTTTCTCAAGAGTTGCTTCATTGGAGGACTACTGACATGCTTAGTCATTGCTTTGACACCAAAACATGCCAAATTTTAGTCTTTTTTGCAGTTGTGTTGAGTAGTCTAGCTTATCTATTAGATAACTTGTCCCTTGTTTTGTAATAAATAGATGCAAGACCAAATTTCTGAATTTTTCATGTATCTCATGGTGCCAAATTTTATTTCATGGTCCAAATTTAATTTAATTTAATTTTTCCAACAATTGGATGTTTGAAGAATGTATGCATTATTTTTGTCATCTCTTGGAACGAAAAACATATTATATTATTCGTTTAAGTGTAAAGTTCTATTTTATGAGACTTGAGATGTTTATGTGTACTTGCAGTCTTGAGAGATTTTCCCTTGTTTGGAGGTCAAAACAACTTGGGTAGGCAGCCATGCATAATTTCAGAGTTTAAGCTGATGGTGTAATCATAGTTGGTTAGCTTAGCTGCTTGCTTCAGTGTAAAGGCCATTTTTTGTTGGATGCTGGAAGTGCCTCTTATAATTGGCTAAGCAGCAGGATGTGGTGTCTATGTCTACATGAGTTTGTTGATTTTGATTGTTTGGTCTCTTACAATCCGGATTCAGGTATTTTGATTGTTTGGTATCCTGACTGAAGATCAAAGCTATAAGAAGTAAAGTTTTATCTTGTTATGTTCAGTATTCAATTACTTTCCATGGACGGTCATCATTGGCTAGGTTATTTCTAATTTATATTGTTAGCTTTGCCTGATGAAATGTAATCACATACTTAAGAAAGATTTTTATTTTATTTTATTTTATTTTAACTTTGGTAGGTGGCTTTTTGTGATTGAAGAAGACATCAAGGGCTTACATTGCTTGCACTTATATTTTGTCAATGAATGAAACTTTTGGATCATGACTTCTGAAGAGAACTAGCAAAATACTAGATTTATGCTAGTTACAATTTGGCCCAAGAATTAGTAGTTTGTATGGACAAATGAGAGTAAATTTATGTATTCCACTTGAAATGAAATTTTCGTTCATGGGTATTGATTTTTATTATTTATTCTTGAATGGGTGTTGAAATTTACATATAGTGGCATTCATAAATTGCTATGAGTGGGCTTGATGGCATTTTTGGAATGCTCTCTTTGTTGATTTGTTATGACTTTTTGGAGAAATTCTGACTTTGACATCTACTTGTAAATTTGGTATCTAGAAAATATGTTCATAGTTTTAAGATCTTATTAAATTACATTTAATTATCTAAAAATCTTTAAATTTAAATATTTAAATAATTATTTTTTAGTCTGACACAACACCAAACATAAGTCTTCACTATTTTTACAATCCAGCTTCTTAGTCTGACGCAACACCAAACATAGGTCAATACTAATCCAGCTTAGGCCAATCCAAACTAATCCAAGATAGTCTCAGGATTTAGTCCAGCCCATAACAGTCCGATGTACCAAACGACCCTTAACTGTTTTAAACTCATGGCCAATAAAGATTATCAAACATTTGCAATACAAAAGCTTAGTGCTTGATCTAATGGGAGAATGTTATATTCATATTTAGATCGGTGCACTAGATACTAAGTTATATCCCAAAACCTTGTGAAATAAGGAAAGTTTTGAAGCCAATTAAAGGAGTCCTATTTATTTCCTTTTGCGTGAACCGTTGCTTGATGGGCTTAGAGTGTTAGTCAAGTTGGCCCTTGGTGATGAGTAGAGATGACTTGACCTAGCCCTATATAAGCTTAAGACTCTGCTCTTGCCAGACACATTCTCTAAACCTAATCTCATCATAAAGAGAGAGCTGAAATAGTTTATGAGAGAGAGCAGAAGTCTTGAGTCGTTCGTGTCTTTTGCCAGAGTTGTTGTTGCTGCGATTGTGTGAAAACCTGAAATGCAGTCGCACTGCCCTATCACTTTGCATCCCCCATACCATGAACATATAAAAAACAATAAAAGAAGGAAATCTAAAAATTCAAACTTTTATAAATACCCAGAATGTCGTTCTCTCCTCTGATATGTTCTCACTGAGTTTTCACAGAAATCTCCACTGAAAGCAAGCAGAAAAGTTCCTCATCAGCTAGTGAAGAGAACTAAAACGAAAGAAGATGGACTGTTAGGACTTGCTTATGTCTATCTACGTAATCACAGAATGGTAATACTTAGAAAAATAAGCGTTTTTCAATGCTAACAGAAAATAGAAAAAACGAAGAGAAAATGAACTACAAATAGAGAGAGTAATTTTTCTTCAGGAAGATCAAACAATACATGTTTAGAGAGTAAGATCATCTGAATACTAGTTTTCTTACTATAACTAAGATGAAGCTAAACCCATCACCACTAGAGCATGTAACAAATTACTTCCATAAGAATGAAGCCAAACATACTTGCTCGACAAAATTAATTTGCTTCAGCAGAAATGAAGCACCTATGATACGTTTTTAAGAGAAATCAATGCTTCAATTTTGGAAAAGAAAACAGTTCAATTTGAAAGCTTTATATAAGAAAGAAAAAGGAAAGATATAATTCTACAGGAACATTTACTTCACCAGTAGCCCGTATTATCATACATATCCTCAATCTAGAAAATTTCTATGTTTGACAAATTTTCAAGGAAGCTACTTGAATAGAACACTTAGATTTGATAAGTCTTATATTCATTTCCACTAAGGATATAAATTAAGAGGGCTTACCGTATTTAGTTATTGAAATTTGAAAATGCTAGCCCCCTAACCTCGGTAGAGCTATTATGCTCTGTTAGACAGGGATTTCAACTCTGTTATCCTAAGGCTCCAATTGGACGGAGTAATTTGAAGAAAGGATTCGGATTTGACAAAAAGGCTAAATACAAAAACTAGAAAAGATTGAATAAATTTGATATAACTAGATGTGATGCTTTCAAAATAAAATTGAAATAACTACATGCAAGGAAGCAATTGTTAGTCTTAAAAAAACATTTTAACCTTATATTGGATGGGTCCTAAAAGTCTATAAATTGTCGATTTCATTTGGAATCACTCCATCCAAAAATCCTAATTGAAACCTAAGCGGGCCCCACACCTAAACCCCCCTCCCCACCCCACACGCTTGTTTATGGGCAACAATCAATTAACAAAAGTATTCTTCAAACTATTGTGCATAAAAAATTACCAGAAAAGGAATTCCTCATAATTCAATTGCATAAATGTAGGAGTTTCAAGAAGAGACTTTTGGGATTGATTAACGTAGTACCTGAACAAGCAGTAAAAGAAGAGACTTTTGAGCAAGAAGAGCAGCCTCCACCTATTAAAGATTCAAGCAAACAGCACATAATGCCCTTAAAATCATCAGCACTGTGGCAGAAACTCTGGATAGATAGTCTTAGTTTGAGACCTCATTGAATGATTGAACCAAGCACAAAATAATTTAGACTTTCTTGAATCTTTTGCTGATTGGTTCATCGTCGTCATCAGAGCTATCACTTCCTGGTTCATTGTCGTCATCAGAGCTACCTGTTGAGAGTTAAGCTACTTACTGAGCTTAATACAAACTGCAGATGACAATCCTGCAGATTAGTGCTGAGAAGATTGAAGAAATGAAGAACCTTCCTTTCTAGGAAGTAGCCGGTATCTGCTCTATTCTAATTTGGGATAATTCCTACAGCTGTCTTTTTTGTCTTTTTCTAAGCTGTACTGTGATAACAGATTCTAGCCTAGGTGTAAGAATCGTAGCCTCCAATCATTATGAATGGTAGGAGATGAGTCCTTGTATCCTAAAATTTAGGATCCTGGTTTTGGCAGCATATGTCATGTATTTGAGCATGCTTTGCTCAGTCTTGAATAGAGAAGAATACTGAACATTCATATACTCTCTGGTTTTTTCCTTTCCTCCTCTGCATAAACGTTTTTATACCAAAATCAACACTACCACTTCATGGATCATGGTTGTCATCACAGCTATCGCTTCCTGGTTTATCGGCCTCATCAGCGTGCTCACTTCCTGCATACCTTTTGTCATCATACCACTTCCACAGTCCACTACCAACTGGGCCTGCCTCTGGCAACAAACTGAAAATTTTTGTCTCGGCAAAACGAAAAAATCTTTTTCGGCAGAATTTTTGTCGCCAGAACTGGTTTCTCTTGGGGATTTTCAGTATTCCGCTGAATTCTTCCAAATCTCTCTTGTACACCAAACGTGCCCCACATTCCTTTATATTCGAGCTTGTTTTGAGCATGTTGCTCCCCATTTTGTTAAACAAAGATTCAAGTCGAACATAATGCGCTTCGAATGAAAACCGATGACTGCTTGAGGCATTCCAGAGGCTACGATGACTGCGAGGCAAATAGAAAACCCAAAGGTGTTGTGACCTAAGATACCCCACTCTGAAAATCTCAGACTCAATCGGAAAACATTTAATTTGGAAATAATCATATCCAACAAGGGCGGCTGGATTTTCCAAGTACTCAGAATCTTCAAAAACAACACATAAAGCAATCCCAAGCCAGTCGCTGCTACATGATGATTGTGGAGGTGAAGGTACAGGCAGCTCCACAGTTATTGAATCTCCCATACTTCGATTACTGAACCACTCTGGAATTTCACTTCCAGGCCATACAATACACTTACCATCACTTCTTGGACGGATTATCTGTACCCAAAGAATTACCATATTATATTTATTTTTTATAGAAAATGAAAATCATGATATGTATTCATTCAACGAGAGAGAGAGAGAGAGAGTACCTCAGAGTTAAGGGCCAATCTCATTATCATTGCAAATATTCTATTAATCCAGCCTTCTTCTTCAACCAATCTCAAGCAATTTAGACAATTGAAAATAAAATCATACATATTGGCTCCCCTCAAATTTGATGGATCTGACAACCTCTTCAAGGAAGTACAATCATTTACATTTACGTATAAGAATTCGCTTGACGGGAGATCTGGCACTTGCTGAAGCCTTTCGCACAAACTCAAATCAAGATAACAAAGCTTAGAAAGGAATCTAATGCTCGCGGGAAGGCTAACGAAGTTGTTTCCACTAAGTATTAAATGTTCTAAAGAATAAAAGCAGCAGCCAATATAATCAGGAATGACTCCTTCACCAATATTACAATCACTTAGTTCTAAACTTGTCAAAGAGCATAAACGATTTAGAGAAGACAACACCAAACCCAAAGGGTCAGGTGCAGGGTCAGGGTGACTCTTTCTAATTCTAAACCACGCACTGCCATCCTTTGAAGTTGATGATCGAAGAAGGGATAGATATTTGGTATTTTTCATAACAACAAGCAGCTCTCTCATAGCACTTTCACTTAATTCAAGCTCCTCTAAACACTCCAACACCCCTGGCAGTTTCACAAGTTTTGAGGATCTTTGCATATAAAGTATTTGACCAGAGAGACCTTCGGGACTTTGGGGATTTTTGTATAAGGGCCCCCCAGAGTATAATATAGCGAGGCCAACCAGACCTTCAATTGATGAAGGAATTTTCTCAACAGCAGTACCTTTTAAAATGAGCTTGAACAAATTTTTCATATGTCCCTCAAATTCTGGAAGCCTTTTCACTTTTGAGCAGCCCCAAAGACTGAAATATTCAAGAGAATCCATTTCCACTTTACTTGGGAGACTCTTGATACTTTTACAGTCACTAAGGTCCAAACGTTTCAACCTTTTGAGAACTGCAATAGACGTGTGGACCTCAATTAAATTCGTACAAATTTTCAGCTTCAATTCCTCAAGATTAGGAACGAGTGTGAAATCTGGCGTACTGGTCAATTTATCAGAGTAACTAAGATCAATGTATTTCAACTTTGGGAAGTCCTGTACAGTACATAAAAGTTGTAACATGATTAGTATAATAAAAACCTTACAAACTAAACCAGTTACAATTATATTCAAAATACTTTAAAAAAAGAATTATAAAATGCTATATTTCCATAATCTTACCTTTGCTCCATCCCAAAGCTGGAAAAGTTTGCTATGACGCATCTCTAGTTTAACAAGGAAGCGTGGGTGAAATTTTGTTGTGAGTGATTTGGGAAGATACCAGCTCCAACGAATAATTCTTAACGAATTTGGAAGAACTTTGGGGCCTGAAGAAAAGATTACATTGTCAAATTCAAGATGCCTCAATTCGCGCATCTTAGAGAAGGCTTTATTACAATTCCAGTGCACCACTTCTAATTTCGGCAAACGTAAGACTATGGCTTCAATTGCGGATGTTCCCTGTAATTAAGAAAAACGGAAAAATTAATTGCACATTCAAGTTTATAATGTCGTTTTAAAATAAATGACATATATTATCTTCTAAACTTAGTATTTTAACATACGTTCCTACCGTATTGTTCATGAATACAGGAGAAATGTTGTTGGGATGCCACAAACAACTGCGTTTACCAGGCTCATCGACAGACTCTTGACGAACAATTTCCCATGCCATTTCTTGTATCAAATCATGCATCTCAACAACGTTGCTACGAAAGTGGAGTTTCTGAATAGTTATGAGAGATTTGTCAATAAGAATATCCATCCCAATAAGACTAGAAATGTCCCAGATACTGTCTAGTATTTCAATTACTTTCTCTTTAGCCTTCCCTTTATGGAAACATGCAACATGGAGAAAAATTTTCTTCTCCATCTCTTCTAGTCCATCATAACTTACTTTGAGTGAATGAAAAACTGTTGGATCAGGAATTTTCTCTAGATTATGCAGCACACTATTCCATGCATCTTGATCTCTTGAATACAAAAAAGACCCCAAAGTTTTAAGAGCTAATGGAAGGCCTTTGGCACAATGTAGGACACGCTGAGACAGTTTTAGAAAACCTTCGGCAGGCTGTTTTTTCTTAAAGGCGTGTCGACTAAAGAGCTTAAGAGCTTGTCCATTGTTTAAAACCTCAACCTTATGTCGTATCGCTATATCATGCTGAACTAGTAGACGTTCATTTCTAGTTGTGATGATAATTCTACTCCCTACACCAAACCAAGTTTTCTCTCCAACCAGTTTTTCTAGCTGATTTAATTGATCCACATCGTCAAGGATGAGAAGAACCTTTTTATTCCATAAACATTTCTTAGTGAACAATATTCCCGACTCTTCATCCCAAACTTGGATAATATTTTCTACCTTCAAGATTGGGAAAAGAAGTTGTCTTTGTAGAGCAACTAGTGTACCATGTTTTGC